>NC_139143.1:34125838-34302653 GCF_964270905.1 Leucopleurus acutus | reverse complement strand
GGCAACCGGCGGAGGGGGGCGGGCGGGGCTGCAGGAGGGTGGAACGCTGAGGTCACAGAGGGTGTGGGTGTGGCCACCTCTGCTGTGACTGAACCAAGGGCGTGGGTGGGGGGCTGGGGGTCCAGGGCAGGGCCCTCAGAGCCCGGTAGGCCCAGGGGGGCGGCGCAAGCACCTAGGCCCAGGCCGAAGAGCGCCTTCTTGGTCTGCGCGGCAGGCCGGCCTCTCGCCTTGCCACTCAGGCCGCCCTCCCTCTTGAAGTGTGTGTGGCACGCGTCCGCGGAGTACACCTCGCTGCACAGGTAGCCGTGGGACTGGGCGTCGTAGCTTCCTGCGAGGCGGCCGGAGGTCCCGCAGGCGGGTGGGTCCCTGGGACAGACGCGCGGAGCGGCTCCTGCCCGGCCCCCCTGAGAACCGTCGCCGTTCCGTAAGGCGGGGCGCCTGCTTCAGAATGTAAATCACGTGTCCGCTCTATGGATACGCTGTTTAGTTTACCAGGCAAGACTTTCTTGGTGAAAGAAGCAGCGTTGGCTTGCATCGTCGAGCAGGCTTGTCATCTGGCTGTGCACTGGTACTCTCTCTCTGGGTGTGCTAGTCCGCAGGGCAGGGCATCCCCTGGGCAGGGTGGAGCGTGATCTCTGCGGCCTCGTCTTGCAGCTCCTTCCTTTCATTCTCAATCATCCTGCCCACAGTGGCCTCCTCTCAGGCCTGCATACTTACAACGGCGCATTGCCCGTGCTGCCCCTCTGCAAGGAAGTGTCCCTCTGTTTAGTTTGCAGCTGACTGATGCCGCCTCACCCTTCTCATCTCTTCTCAGGTGTCACTTGGTCAAGAAAGCGTCCCCTTACCTACTCAACTCATCTCGTCTCCCTACCGTAGCTCACGTGACACCACGCACCTCTCGCTTATGGCCGTCATCGCCTTTCGCATCCAGTTTCAGGTAGGTAAGTTTACCCCGTGGTCCGTGAGGAAGAAGAGATCACGCCTGTTTTGCTTACTCTTGATTCCCAGCGACTAGCCCGGTTACTGATAACCTCTGTTAGAGGGAGAAAGGAATGCACCCAATCCCTGGTGAAGCCCCGACCGTTTTCCTTTCTAGTGTCCCTCGTACTCCTCCCTGCCGTCTGTGTCGCCCTTACTCCGCGTCTACCGTTTATGAGTTTACACCTGGGTTACGGTGACTGCTTCGGAGAATCGCATGCCTTTCTACCTCCCTCGCTGCGACCTCTCCTACACCTCCCAGGGCTCTTGGGTTATGCCCTTGCCCTCTTCCGAGCCGTCCGTAGCACCCGCTGTCAACCCCGTACGGCCAAGCTCCTAAGACTGACACTCCAGGCCCTCCGTAATTTGGCTTCAGTTTCACTTTCTAGACGTTTCAAGAAAGAACGGGGTCTAAATATCTGGGCACCTCTGCTCCGTTTCATATCTACCCACGAGGTTAATTTTTTTGTTTCTTCCAGTCCACCTATTTTGCACCTCCGTCTCTGCGAAGACTTCACTGAGAATCCAAGCGATTTCTGGATCCCTTCTCTCCCCTGAAGCTGTAAACAGTTTAACAAGACAGGTGCGGAACTGCCGTAAGGTAATCTACATCTTGTCTCCCTCTCTGGTATCTAACCTCCCGGCGAATGGGGGTACGTCTCCGTGTTCTGTGCGGTTTTCAGCACAGTACTCTCTACACGTAGTGGATATTTGATTTGGTAAGTGACCGAATAAGTGAATGAGTCACCAAGATAAGGGTATTGTCTCATTCTTTCTCGCTTTTTCCACTTCCAAGTTTCTTTAGTTAGTTTCCTCAGACAAAAGGTTTCTTTGTAGCTACACAGTGGCCAGGTCCAGAGAATGTTGCAGATAGCTGCTGAAAACATCCCTCCTCCACTTGAGAATGGCTTGCTCTCCCTCTCAAGCGGAGAGAGCTGGGATTCGATATTTAATTAAGCGCCTCTGTTCACTTGGCATTTAGAGGCACTAGGGGGCGTTAGTGCTCTACACCCGGTGAAATGCCTGTTTCGTTTGTGATTTTCCTTTGTGAAAAACAACTATGCACAGAGTGTTTTGTGCCAATTTTCCATCCTTTTAGATTGACGGAAAGCATTTTACCTACGTAGAAACAGAAAACGAATAGAAAGAGCGTCGCATTGCGCTTACTGAAAGCTTAGGGCGGTCTCGGTGGTACGTTAGTGAAGTTATCTGGGGACACCTTAGCCACGTACATTGTGTTGGAGAGGCACCGAGAATTCATTCAGGAGTTCTCAAAGTTCGAGGACACAGTTGCCTTACACGTAGGCACGGTGGCAGCCGTGGACATGGCAGTGATTTGGAGAATGTTGTACTAGTCGGCTCTCGCTGTGATAATGCTTTGCAACAAATCTCCCCAAAACTCACTTACATAAAGAAGAATCTAGTTTTCTCGGACCTGTGGGCTAGCTGCAGCGGCACTCTTGTAGACCTCTCGATGGCGGGTGTTGCTCCATGCCGTGGGTCAGTTTGAGGTCTGTCCCGCACACCTTACCGTGGAGCCCAACTGTGAGGCTGCAGGTCCCTGTCCTCTCGCAGAGTTCACTGAAACGTAAGAGGTGAGCCCAACCACACAAGGCCACGTAAGGCCTCTGCGACTCATTGAAGGCCATCGTGTCTTCCCTTGGCCTCCTGGGAACCCCCTGGCCCCAGGATGCAGCTTCGGTAGCCCAGGGCAACCGGCGGAGGGGGGCGGGCGGGGCTGCAGGAGGGTGGAACGCTGAGGTCACAGAGGGTGTGGGTGTGGTCACCTCTGCTGTGACTGAACCAAGGGCGTGGGTGGGGGGCTGGGGGTCCAGGGCAGGGCCCTCAGAGCCCGGTAGGCCCAGGGGGGCGGCGCAAGCACCTAGGCCCAGGCCGAAGAGCGCCTTCTTGGTCTGCGCGGCAGGCCGGCCTCTCGCCTTGCCACTCAGGCCGCCCTCCCTCTTGAAGTGTGTGTGGCACGCGTCCGCGGAGTACACCTCGCTGCACAGGTAGCCGTGGGACTGGGCGTCGTAGCTTCCTGCGAGGCGGCCGGAGGTCCCGCAGGCGGGTGGGTCCCTGGGACAGACGCGCGGAGCGGCTCCTGCCCGGCCCCCCTGAGAACCGTCGCCGTTCCGTAAGGCGGGGCGCCTGCTTCAGAATGTAAATCACGTGTCCGCTCTATGGATACGCTGTTTAGTTTACCAGGCAAGACTTTCTTGGTGAAAGAAGCAGCGTTGGCTTGCATCCTCGAGCAGGCTTGTCATCTGGCTGTGCACTGGTACTCTCTCTCTGGGTGTGCTAGTCCGCAGGGCAGGGCATCCCCTGGGCAGGGTGGAGCGTGATCTCTGCGGCCTCGTCTTGCAGCTCCTTCCTTTCATTCTCAATCATCCTGCCCACAGTGGCCTCCTCTCAGGCCTGCATACTTACAACGGCGCATTGCCCGTGCTGCCCCTCTGCAGGAAGTGTCCCTCTGTTTAGTTTGCAGCTGACTGATGCCGCCTCACCCTTCTCATCTCTTCTCAGGTGTCACTTGGTCAAGAAAGCGTCCCCTTACCTACTCAACTCATCTCGTCTCCCTACCGTAGCTCACGTGACACCACGCACCTCTCGCTTATGGCCGTCATCGCCTTTCGCATCCAGTTTCAGGTAGGTAAGTTTACCCCGTGGTCCGTGAGGAAGAAGAGATCACGCCTGTTTTGCTTACTCTTGATTCCCAGCGACTAGCCCGGTTACTGATAACCTCTGTTAGAGGGAGAAAGGAATGCACCCAATCCCTGGTGAAGCCCCGACCGTTTTCCTTTCTAGTGTCCCTCGTACTCCTCCCTGCCGTCTGTGTCGCCCTTACTCCGCGTCTACCGTTTATGAGTTTACACCTGGGTTACGGTGACTGCTTCGGAGAATCGCATGCCTTTCTACCTCCCTCGCTGCGACCTCTCCTACACCTCCCAGGGCTCTTGGGTTATGCCCTTGCCCTCTTCCGAGCCGTCCGTAGCACCCGCTGTCAACCCCGTACGGCCAAGCTCCTAAGACTGACACTCCAGGCCCTCCGTAATTTGGCTTCAGTTTCACTTTCTAGACGTTTCAAGAAAGAACGGGGTCTAAATATCTGTGCACCTCTGCTCCGTTTCATATCTACCCACGAGGTTAATTTTTTTGTTTCTTCCAGTCCACCTATTTTGCACCTCCGTCTCTGCGAAGACTTCACTGAGAATCCAAGCGATTTCTGGATCCCTTCTCTCCCCTGAAGCTGTAAACAGTTTAACAAGACAGGTGCGGAACTGCCGTAAGGTAATCTACATCTTGTCTCCCTCTCTGGTATCTAACCTCCCTGCGAATGGGGGTACGTCTCCGTGTCCTGTGCGGTTTTCAGCACAGTACTCTCTACACGTAGTGGATATTTGATTTGGTAAGTGACCGAATAAGTGAATGAGTCACCAAGATAAGGGTATTGTCTCATTCTTTCTCGCTTTTTCCACTTCCAAGTTTCTTTAGTTAGTTTCCTCAGACAAAAGGTTTCTTTGTAGCTACACAGTGGCCAGGTCCAGAGAATGTTGCAGATAGCTGCTGAAAACATCCCTCCTCCACTTGAGAATGGCTTGCTCTCCCTCTCAAGCGGAGAGAGCTGGGATTCGATATTTAATTAAGCGCCTCTGTTCACTTGGCATTTAGAGGCACTAGGGGGCGTTAGTGCTCTACACCCGGTGAAATGCCTGTTTCGTTTGTGATTTTCCTTTGTGAAAAACAACTATGCACAGAGTGTTTTGTGCCAATTTTCCATCCTTTTAGATTGACGGAAAGCATTTTACCTACGTAGAAACAGAAAACGAATAGAAAGAGCGTCGCATTGCGTTTAATGAAAGCTTAGGGCGGTCTCGGTGGTACGTTAGTGAAGTTATCTGGGGACACCTTAGCCACGTACATTGTGTTGGAGAGGCACCGAGAATTCATTCAGGAGTTCTCAAAGTTCGAGGACACGGTTGCCTTACACGTAGGCACGGTGGCAGCCGTGGACATGGCAGTGATTTGGAGAATGTTGTACTAGTCGGCTCTCGCTGTGATAATGCTTTGCAACAAATCTCCCCAAAACTCACTTACATAAAGAAGAATCTAGTTTTCTCGGACCTGTGGGCTAGCTGCAGCGGCTCTCTTGTAGACCTCTCGATGGCGGGTGTTGTTCCATGCCGTGGGTCAGTTTGAGGTCTGTCCCGCACACCTTACCGTGGAGCCCAACTGTGAGGCTGCAGGTCCCTGTCCTCTCGCAGAGTTCACTGAAACGTAAGAGGTGAGCCCAACCACACAAGGCCACGTAAGGCCTCTGCGACTCATTGAAGGCAATCGTGTCTTCCCTTGGCCTCCTGGGAACCCCCTGGCCCCAGGATGCAGCTTCGGTAGCCCAGGGC
This sequence comes from Leucopleurus acutus, assembly GCF_964270905.1. Classification (NCBI taxonomy): domain Eukaryota; kingdom Metazoa; phylum Chordata; class Mammalia; order Artiodactyla; family Delphinidae; genus Leucopleurus; species Leucopleurus acutus. The sequence continues at coordinate 34,297,275 of NC_139143.1, read as the reverse complement.
AACCGGCGGAGGGGGGCGGGCGGGGCTGCAGGAGGGTGGAACGCTGAGGTCACAGAGGGTGTGGGTGTGGCCACCTCTGCTGTGACTGAACCAAGGGCGTGGGTGGGGGACTGGGGGTCCAGGGCAGGGCCCTCAGAGCCCGGTAGGCCCAGGGGGGCGGCGCAAGCACCTAGGCCCAGGCCGAAGAGCGCCTTCTTGGTCTGCGCGGCAGGCCGGCCTCTCGCCTTGCCACTCAGGCCGCCCTCCCTCTTGAAGTGTGTGTGGCACGCGTCCGCGGAGTACACCTCGCTGCACAGGTAGCCGTGGGACTGGGCGTCGTAGCTTCCTGCGAGGCGGCCGGAGGTCCCGCAGGCGGGTGGGTCCCTGGGACAGACGCGCGGAGCGGCTCCTGCCCGGCCCCCCTGAGAACCGTCGCCGTTCCGTAAGGCGGGGCGCCTGCTTCAGAATGTAAATCACGTGTCCGCTCTATGGATACGCTGTTTAGTTTACCAGGCAAGACTTTCTTGGTGAAAGAAGCAGCGTTGGCTTGCATCCTCGAGCAGGCTTGTCATCTGGCTGTGCACTGGTACTCTCTCTCTGGGTGTGCTAGTCCGCAGGGCAGGGCATCCCCTGGGCAGGGTGGAGCGTGATCTCTGCGGCCTCGTCTTGCAGCTCCTTCCTTTCATTCTCAATCATCCTGCCCACAGTGGCCTCCTCTCAGGCCTGCATACTTACAACGGCGCATTGCCCGTGCTGCCCCTCTGCAGGAAGTGTCCCTCTGTTTAGTTTGCAGCTGACTGATGCCGCCTCACCCTTCTCATGTCTTCTCAGGTGTCACTTGGTCAAGAAAGCGTCCCCTTACCTACTCAACTCATCTCGTCTCCCTACCGTAGCTCACGTGACACCACGCACCTCTCGCTTATGGCCGTCATCGCCTTTCGCATCCAGTTTCAGGTAGGTAAGTTTACCCCGTGGTCCGTGAGGAAGAAGAGATCACGCCTGTTTTGCTTACTCTTGATTCCCAGCGACTAGCCCGGTTACTGATAACCTCTGTTAGAGGGAGAAAGGAATGCACCCAATCCCTGGTGAAGCCCCGACCGTTTTCCTTTCTAGTGTCCCTCGTACTCCTCCCTGCCGTCTGTGTCGCCCTTACTCCGCGTCTACCGTTTATGAGTTTACACCTGGGTTACGGTGACTGCTTCGGAGAATCGCATGCCTTTCTACCTCCCTCGCTGCGACCTCTCCTACACCTCCCAGGGCTCTTGGGTTATGCCCTTGCCCTCTTCCGAGCCGTCCGTGGCACCCGCTGTCAACCCCGTACGGCCAAGCTCCTAAGACTGACACTCCAGGCCCTCCGTAATTTGGCTTCAGTTTCACTTTCTAGACGTTTCAAGAAAGAACGGGGTCTAAATATCTGTGCACCTCTGCTCCGTTTCATATCTACCCACGAGGTTAATTTTTTTGTTTCTTCCAGTCCACCTATTTTGCACCTCCGTCTCTGCGAAGACTTCACTGAGAATCCAAGCGATTTCTGGATCCCTTCTCTCCCCTGAAGCTGTAAACAGTTTAACAAGACAGGTGCGGAACTGCCGTAAGGTAATCTACATCTTGTCTCCCTCTCTGGTATCTAACCTCCCTGCGAATGGGGGTACGTCTCCGTGTCCTGTGCGGTTTTCAGCACAGTACTCTCTACACGTAGTGGATATTTGATTTGGTAAGTGACCGAATAAGTGAATGAGTCACCAAGATAAGGGTATTGTCTCATTCTTTCTCGCTTTTTCCACTTCCAAGTTTCTTTAGTTAGTTTCCTCAGACAAAAGGTTTCTTTGTAGCTACACAGTGGCCAGGTCCAGAGAATGTTGCAGATAGCTGCTGAAAACATCCCTCCTCCACTTGAGAATGGCTTGCTCTCCCTCTCAAGCGGAGAGAGCTGGGATTCGATATTTAATTAAGCGCCTCTGTTCACTTGGCATTTAGAGGCACTAGGGGGCGTTAGTGCTCTACACCCGGTGAAATGCCTGTTTCGTTTGTGATTTTCCTTTGTGAAAAACAACTATGCACAGAGTGTTTTGTGCCAATTTTCCATCCTTTTAGATTGACGGAAAGCATTTTACCTACGTAGAAACAGAAAACGAATAGAAAGAGCGTCGCATTGCGTTTAATGAAAGCTTAGGGCGGTCTCGGTGGTACGTTAGTGAAGTTATCTGGGGACACCTTAGCCACGTACATTGTGTTGGAGAGGCACCGAGAATTCATTCAGGAGTTCTCAAAGTTCGAGGACACGGTTGCCTTACACGTAGGCACGGTGGCAGCCGTGGACATGGCAGTGATTTGGAGAATGTTGTACTAGTCGGCTCTCGCTGTGATAATGCTTTGCAACAAATCTCCCCAAAACTCACTTACATAAAGAAGAATCTAGTTTTCTCGGACCTGTGGGCTAGCTGCAGCGGCTCTCTTGTAGACCTCTCGATGGCGGGTGTTGTTCCATGCCGTGGGTCAGTTTGAGGTCTGTCCCGCACACCTTACCGTGGAGCCCAACTGTGAGGCTGCAGGTCCCTGTCCTCTCGCAGAGTTCACTGAAACGTAAGAGGTGAGCCCAACCACACAAGGCCACGTAAGGCCTCTGCGACTCATTGAAGGCAATCGTGTCTTCCCTTGGCCTCCTGGGAACCCCCTGGCCCCAGGATGCAGCTTCGGTAGCCCAGGGCAACCGGCGGAGGGGGGCGGGCGGGGCTGCAGGAGGGTGGAACGCTGAGGTCACAGAGGGTGTGGGTGTGGCCACCTCTGCTGTGACTGAACCAAGGGCGTGGGTGGGGGACTGGGGGTCCAGGGCAGGGCCCTCAGAGCCCGGTAGGCCCAGGGGGGCGGCGCAAGCACCTAGGCCCAGGCCGAAGAGCGCCTTCTTGGTCTGCGCGGCAGGCCGGCCTCTCGCCTTGCCACTCAGGCCGCCCTCCCTCTTGAAGTGTGTGTGGCACGCGTCCGCGGAGTACACCTCGCTGCACAGGTAGCCGTGGGACTGGGCGTCGTAGCTTCCTGCGAGGCGGCCGGAGGTCCCGCAGGCGGGTGGGTCCCTGGGACAGACGCGCGGAGCGGCTCCTGCCCGGCCCCCCTGAGAACCGTCGCCGTTCCGTAAGGCGGGGCGCCTGCTTCAGAATGTAAATCACGTGTCCGCTCTATGGATACGCTGTTTAGTTTACCAGGCAAGACTTTCTTGGTGAAAGAAGCAGCGTTGGCTTGCATCCTCGAGCAGGCTTGTCATCTGGCTGTGCACTGGTACTCTCTCTCTGGGTGTGCTAGTCCGCAGGGCAGGGCATCCCCTGGGCAGGGTGGAGCGTGATCTCTGCGGCCTCGTCTTGCAGCTCCTTCCTTTCATTCTCAATCATCCTGCCCACAGTGGCCTCCTCTCAGGCCTGCATACTTACAACGGCGCATTGCCCGTGCTGCCCCTCTGCAGGAAGTGTCCCTCTGTTTAGTTTGCAGCTGACTGATGCCGCCTCACCCTTCTCATGTCTTCTCAGGTGTCACTTGGTCAAGAAAGCGTCCCCTTACCTACTCAACTCATCTCGTCTCCCTACCGTAGCTCACGTGACACCACGCACCTCTCGCTTATGGCCGTCATCGCCTTTCGCATCCAGTTTCAGGTAGGTAAGTTTACCCCGTGGTCCGTGAGGAAGAAGAGATCACGCCTGTTTTGCTTACTCTTGATTCCCAGCGACTAGCCCGGTTACTGATAACCTCTGTTAGAGGGAGAAAGGAATGCACCCAATCCCTGGTGAAGCCCCGACCGTTTTCCTTTCTAGTGTCCCTCGTACTCCTCCCTGCCGTCTGTGTCGCCCTTACTCCGCGTCTACCGTTTATGAGTTTACACCTGGGTTACGGTGACTGCTTCGGAGAATCGCATGCCTTTCTACCTCCCTCGCTGCGACCTCTCCTACACCTCCCAGGGCTCTTGGGTTATGCCCTTGCCCTCTTCCGAGCCGTCCGTGGCACCCGCTGTCAACCCCGTACGGCCAAGCTCCTAAGACTGACACTCCAGGCCCTCCGTAATTTGGCTTCAGTTTCACTTTCTAGACGTTTCAAGAAAGAACGGGGTCTAAATATCTGTGCACCTCTGCTCCGTTTCATATCTACCCACGAGGTTAATTTTTTTGTTTCTTCCAGTCCACCTATTTTGCACCTCCGTCTCTGCGAAGACTTCACTGAGAATCCAAGCGATTTCTGGATCCCTTCTCTCCCCTGAAGCTGTAAACAGTTTAACAAGACAGGTGCGGAACTGCCGTAAGGTAATCTACATCTTGTCTCCCTCTCTGGTATCTAACCTCCCTGCGAATGGGGGTACGTCTCCGTGTCCTGTGCGGTTTTCAGCACAGTACTCTCTACACGTAGTGGATATTTGATTTGGTAAGTGACCGAATAAGTGAATGAGTCACCAAGATAAGGGTATTGTCTCATTCTTTCTCGCTTTTTCCACTTCCAAGTTTCTTTAGTTAGTTTCCTCAGACAAAAGGTTTCTTTGTAGCTACACAGTGGCCAGGTCCAGAGAATGTTGCAGATAGCTGCTGAAAACATCCCTCCTCCACTTGAGAATGGCTTGCTCTCCCTCTCAAGCGGAGAGAGCTGGGATTCGATATTTAATTAAGCGCCTCTGTTCACTTGGCATTTAGAGGCACTAGGGGGCGTTAGTGCTCTACACCCGGTGAAATGCCTGTTTCGTTTGTGATTTTCCTTTGTGAAAAACAACTATGCACAGAGTGTTTTGTGCCAATTTTCCATCCTTTTAGATTGACGGAAAGCATTTTACCTACGTAGAAACAGAAAACGAATAGAAAGAGCGTCGCATTGCGTTTAATGAAAGCTTAGGGCGGTCTCGCTGGTACGTTAGTGAAGTTATCTGGGGACACCTTAGCCACGTACATTGTGTTGGAGAGGCACCGAGAATTCATTCAGGAGTTCTCAAAGTTCGAGGACACAGTTGCCTTACACGTAGGCACGGTGGCAGCCGTGGACATGGCAGTGATTTGGAGAATGTTGTACTAGTCGGCTCTCGCTGTGATAATGCTTTGCAACAAATCTCCCCAAAACTCACTTACATAAAGAAGAATCTAGTTTTCTCGGACCTGTGGGCTAGCTGCAGCGGCTCTCTTGTAGACCTCTCGATGGCGGGTGTTGCTCCATGCCGTGGGTCAGTTTGAGGTCTGTCCCGCACACCTTACCGTGGAGCCCAACTGTGAGGCTGCAGGTCCCTGTCCTCTCGCAGAGTTCACTGAAACGTAAGAGGTGAGCCCAACCACACAAGGCCACGTAAGGCCTCTGCGACTCATTGAAGGCCATCGTGTCTTCCCTTGGCCTCCTGGGAACCCCCTGGCCCCAGGATGCAGCTTCGGTAGCCCAGGGCAACCGGCGGAGGGGGGCGGGCGGGGCTGCAGGAGGGTGGAACGCTGAGGTCACAGAGGGTGTGGGTGTGGCCACCTCTGCTGTGACTGAACCAAGGGCGTGGGTGGGGGGCTGGGGGTCCAGGGCAGGGCCCTCAGAGCCCGGTAGGCCCAGGGGGGCGGCGCAAGCACCTAGGCCCAGGCCGAAGAGCGCCTTCTTGGTCTGCGCGGCAGGCCGGCCTCTCGCCTTGCCACTCAGGCCGCCCTCCCTCTTGAAGTGTGTGTGGCACGCGTCCGCGGAGTACACCTCGCTGCACAGGTAGCCGTGGGACTGGGCGTCGTAGCTTCCTGCGAGGCGGCCGGAGGTCCCGCAGGCGGGTGGGTCCCTGGGACAGACGCGCGGAGCGGCTCCTGCCCGGCCCCCCTGAGAACCGTCGCCGTTCCGTAAGGCGGGGCGCCTGCTTCAGAATGTAAATCACGTGTCCGCTCTATGGATACGCTGTTTAGTTTACCAGGCAAGACTTTCTTGGTGAAAGAAGCAGCGTTGGCTTGCATCGTCGAGCAGGCTTGTCATCTGGCTGTGCACTGGTACTCTCTCTCTGGGTGTGCTAGTCCGCAGGGCAGGGCATCCCCTGGGCAGGGTGGAGCGTGATCTCTGCGGCCTCGTCTTGCAGCTCCTTCCTTTCATTCTCAATCATCCTGCCCACAGTGGCCTCCTCTCAGGCCTGCATACTTACAACGGCGCATTGCCCGTGCTGCCCCTCTGCAAGGAAGTGTCCCTCTGTTTAGTTTGCAGCTGACTGATGCCGCCTCACCCTTCTCATCTCTTCTCAGGTGTCACTTGGTCAAGAAAGCGTCCCCTTACCTACTCAACTCATCTCGTCTCCCTACCGTAGCTCACGTGACAACACGCACCTCTCGCTTATGGCCGTCATCGCCTTTCGCATCCAGTTTCAGGTAGGTAAGTTTACCCCGTGGTCCGTGAGGAAGAAGAGATCACGCCTGTTTTGCTTACTCTTGATTCCCAGCGACTAGCCCGGTTACTGATAACCTCTGTTAGAGGGAGAAAGGAATGCACCCAATCCCTGGTGAAGCCCCGACCGTTTTCCTTTCTAGTGTCCCTCGTACTCCTCCCTGCCGTCTGTGTCGCCCTTACTCCGCGTCTACCGTTTATGAGTTTACACCTGGGTTACGGTGACTGCTTCGGAGAATCGCATGCCTTTCTACCTCCCTCGCTGCGACCTCTCCTACACCTCCCAGGGCTCTTGGGTTATGCCCTTGCCCTCTTCCGAGCCGTCCGTAGCACCCGCTGTCAACCCCGTACGGCCAAGCTCCTAAGACTGACACTCCAGGCCCTCCGTAATTTGGCTTCAGTTTCACTTTCTAGACGTTTCAAGAAAGAACGGGGTCTAAATATCTGGGCACCTCTGCTCCGTTTCATATCTACCCACGAGGTTAATTTTTTTGTTTCTTCCAGTCCACCTATTTTGCACCTCCGTCTCTGCGAAGACTTCACTGAGAATCCAAGCGATTTCTGGATCCCTTCTCTCCCCTGAAGCTGTAAACAGTTTAACAAGACAGGTGCGGAACTGCCGTAAGGTAATCTACATCTTGTCTCCCTCTCTGGTATCTAACCTCCCGGCGAATGGGGGTACGTCTCCGTGTTCTGTGCGGTTTTCAGCACAGTACTCTCTACACGTAGTGGATATTTGATTTGGTAAGTGACCGAATAAGTGAATGAGTCACCAAGATAAGGGTATTGTCTCATTCTTTCTCGCTTTTTCCACTTCCAAGTTTCTTTAGTTAGTTTCCTCAGACAAAAGGTTTCTTTGTAGCTACACAGTGGCCAGGTCCAGAGAATGTTGCAGATAGCTGCTGAAAACATCCCTCCTCCACTTGAGAATGGCTTGCTCTCCCTCTCAAGCGGAGAGAGCTGGGATTCGATATTTAATTAAGCGCCTCTGTTCACTTGGCATTTAGAGGCACTAGGGGGCGTTAGTGCTCTACACCCGGTGAAATGCCTGTTTCGTTTGTGATTTTCCTTTGTGAAAAACAACTATGCACAGAGTGTTTTGTGCCAATTTTCCATCCTTTTAGATTGACGGAAAGCATTTTACCTACGTAGAAACAGAAAACGAATAGAAAGAGCGTCGCATTGCGCTTACTGAAAGCTTAGGGCGGTCTCGGTGGTACGTTAGTGAAGTTATCTGGGGACACCTTAGCCACGTACATTGTGTTGGAGAGGCACCGAGAATTCATTCAGGAGTTCTCAAAGTTCGAGGACACAGTTGCCTTACACGTAGGCACGGTGGCAGCCGTGGACATGGCAGTGATTTGGAGAATGTTGTACTAGTCGGCTCTCGCTGTGATAATGCTTTGCAACAAATCTCCCCAAAACTCACTTACATAAAGAAGAATCTAGTTTTCTCGGACCTGTGGGCTAGCTGCAGCGGCTCTCTTGTAGACCTCTCGATGGCGGGTGTTGCTCCATGCCGTGGGTCAGTTTGAGGTCTGTCCCGCACACCTTACCGTGGAGCCCAACTGTGAGGCTGCAGGTCCCTGTCCTCTCGCAGAGTTCACTGAAACGTAAGAGGTGAGCCCAACCACACAAGGCCACGTAAGGCCTCTGCGACTCATTGAAGGCCATCGTGTCTTCCCTTGGCCTCCTGGGAACCCCCTGGCCCCAGGATGCAGCTTCGGTAGCCCAGGGCAACCGGCGGAGGGGGGCGGGCGGGGCTGCAGGAGGGTGGAACGCTGAGGTCACAGAGGGTGTGGGTGTGGTCACCTCTGCTGTGACTGAACCAAGGGCGTGGGTGGGGGGCTGGGGGTCCAGGGCAGGGCCCTCAGAGCCCGGTAGGCCCAGGGGGGCGGCGCAAGCACCTAGGCCCAGGCCGAAGAGCGCCTTCTTGGTCTGCGCGGCAGGCCGGCCTCTCGCCTTGCCACTCAGGCCGCCCTCCCTCTTGAAGTGTGTGTGGCACGCGTCCGCGGAGTACACCTCGCTGCACAGGTAGCCGTGGGACTGGGCGTCGTAGCTTCCTGCGAGGCGGCCGGAGGTCCCGCAGGCGGGTGGGTCCCTGGGACAGACGCGCGGAGCGGCTCCTGCCCGGCCCCCCTGAGAACCGTCGCCGTTCCGTAAGGCGGGGCGCCTGCTTCAGAATGTAAATCACGTGTCCGCTCTATGGATACGCTGTTTAGTTTACCAGGCAAGACTTTCTTGGTGAAAGAAGCAGCGTTGGCTTGCATCCTCGAGCAGGCTTGTCATCTGGCTGTGCACTGGTACTCTCTCTCTGGGTGTGCTAGTCCGCAGGGCAGGGCATCCCCTGGGCAGGGTGGAGCATGATCTCTGCGGCCTCGTCTTGCAGCTCCTTCCTTTCATTCTCAATCATCCTGCCCACAGTGGCCTCCTCTCAGGCCTGCATACTTACAATGGCGCATTGCCCGTGCTGCCCCTCTGCAGGAAGTGTCCCTCTGTTTAGTTTGCAGCTGACTGATGCCGCCTCACCCTTCTCATGTCTTCTCAGGTGTCACTTGGTCAAGAAAGCGTCCCCTTACCTACTCAACTCATCTCGTCTCCCTACCGTAGCTCACGTGACACCACGCACCTCTCGCTTATGGCCGTCATCGCCTTTCGCATCCAGTTTCAGGTAGGTAAGTTTACCCCGTGGTCCGTGAGGAAGAAGAGATCACGCCTGTTTTGCTTACTCTTGATTCCCAGCGACTAGCCCGGTTACTGATAACCTCTGTTAGAGGGAGAAAGGAATGCACCCAATCCCTGGTGAAGCCCCGACCGTTTTCCTTTCTAGTGTCCCTCGTACTCCTCCCTGCCGTCTGTGTCGCCCTTACTCCGCGTCTACCGTTTATGAGTTTACACCTGGGTTACGGTGACTGCTTCGGAGAATCGCATGCCTTTCTACCTCCCTCGCTGCGACCTCTCCTACACCTCCCAGGGCTCTTGGGTTATGCCCTTGCCCTCTTCCGAGCCGTCCGTGGCACCCGCTGTCAACCCCGTACGGCCAAGCTCCTAAGACTGACACTCCAGGCCCTCCGTAATTTGGCTTCAGTTTCACTTTCTAGACGTTTCAAGAAAGAACGGGGTCTAAATATCTGTGCACCTCTGCTCCGTTTCATATCTACCCACGAGGTTAATTTTTTTGTTTCTTCCAGTCCACCTATTTTGCACCTCCGTCTCTGCGAAGACTTCACTGAGAATCCAAGCGATTTCTGGATCCCTTCTCTCCCCTGAAGCTGTAAACAGTTTAACAAGACAGGTGCGGAACTGCCGTAAGGTAATCTACATCTTGTCTCCCTCTCTGGTATCTAACCTCCCTGCGAATGGGGGTACGTCTCCGTGTCCTGTGCGGTTTTCAGCACAGTACTCTCTACACGTAGTGGATATTTGATTTGGTAAGTGACCGAATAAGTGAATGAGTCACCAAGATAAGGGTATTGTCTCATTCTTTCTCGCTTTTTCCACTTCCAAGTTTCTTTAGTTAGTTTCCTCAGACAAAAGGTTTCTTTGTAGCTACACAGTGGCCAGGTCCAGAGAATGTTGCAGATAGCTGCTGAAAACATCCCTCCTCCACTTGAGAATGGCTTGCTCTCCCTCTCAAGCGGAGAGAGCTGGGATTCGATATTTAATTAAGCGCCTCTGTTCACTTGGCATTTAGAGGCACTAGGGGGCGTTAGTGCTCTACACCCGGTGAAATGCCTGTTTCGTTTGTGATTTTCCTTTGTGAAAAACAACTATGCACAGAGTGTTTTGTGCCAATTTTCCATCCTTTTAGATTGACGGAAAGCATTTTACCTACGTAGAAACAGAAAACGAATAGAAAGAGCGTCGCATTGCGTTTAATGAAAGCTTAGGGCGGTCTCGCTGGTACGTTAGTGAAGTTATCTGGGGACACCTTAGCCACGTACATTGTGTTGGAGAGGCACCGAGAATTCATTCAGGAGTTCTCAAAGTTCGAGGACACAGTTGCCTTACACGTAGGCACGGTGGCAGCCGTGGACATGGCAGTGATTTGGAGAATGTTGTACTAGTCGGCTCTCGCTGTGATAATGCTTTGCAACAAATCTCCCCAAAACTCACTTACATAAAGAAGAATCTAGTTTTCTCGGACCTGTGGGCTAGCTGCAGCGGCTCTCTTGTAGACCTCTCGATGGCGGGTGTTGCTCCATGCCGTGGGTCAGTTTGAGGTCTGTCCCGCACACCTTACCGTGGAGCCCAACTGTGAGGCTGCAGGTCCCTGTCCTCTCGCAGAGTTCACTGAAACGTAAGAGGTGAGCCCAACCACACAAGGCCACGTAAGGCCTCTGCGACTCATTGAAGGCCATCGTGTCTTCCCTTGGCCTCCTGGGAACCCCCTGGCCCCAGGATGCAGCTTCGGTAGCCCAGGGCAACCGGCGGAGGGGGGCGGGCGGGGCTGCAGGAGGGTGGAACGCTGAGGTCACAGAGGGTGTGGGTGTGGCCACCTCTGCTGTGACTGAACCAAGGGCGTGGGTGGGGGGCTGGGGGTCCAGGGCAGGGCCCTCAGAGCCCGGTAGGCCCAGGGGGGCGGCGCAAGCACCTAGGCCCAGGCCGAAGAGCGCCTTCTTGGTCTGCGCGGCAGGCCAGCCTCTCGCCTTGCCACTCAGGCCGCCCTCCCTCTTGAAGTGTGTGTGGCACGCGTCCGCGGAGTACACCTCGCTGCACAGGTAGCCGTGGGACTGGGCGTCGTAGCTTCCTGCGAGGCGGCCGGAGGTCCCGCAGGCGGGTGGGTCCCTGGGACAGACGCGCGGAGCGGCTCCTGCCCGGCCCCCCTGAGAACCGTCGCCGTTCCGTAAGGCGGGGCGCCTGCTTCAGAATGTAAATCACGTGTCCGCTCTATGGATACGCTGTTTAGTTTACCAGGCAAGACTTTCTTGGTGAAAGAAGCAGCGTTGGCTTGCATCGTCGAGCAGGCTTGTCATCTGGCTGTGCACTGGTACTCTCTCTCTGGGTGTGCTAGTCCGCAGGGCAGGGCATCCCCTGGGCAGGGTGGAGCGTGATCTCTGCGGCCTCGTCTTGCAGCTCCTTCCTTTCATTCTCAATCATCCTGCCCACAGTGGCCTCCTCTCAGGCCTGCATACTTACAACGGCGCATTGCCCGTGCTGCCCCTCTGCAAGGAAGTGTCCCTCTGTTTAGTTTGCAGCTGACTGATGCCGCCTCACCCTTCTCATCTCTTCTCAGGTGTCACTTGGTCAAGAAAGCGTCCCCTTACCTACTCAACTCATCTCGTCTCCCTACCGTAGCTCACGTGACACCACGCACCTCTCGCTTATGGCCGTCATCGCCTTTCGCATCCAGTTTCAGGTAGGTAAGTTTACCCCGTGGTCCGTGAGGAAGAAGAGATCACGCCTGTTTTGCTTACTCTTGATTCCCAGCGACTAGCCCGGTTACTGATAACCTCTGTTAGAGGGAGAAAGGAATGCACCCAATCCCTGGTGAAGCCCCGACCGTTTTCCTTTCTAGTGTCCCTCGTACTCCTCCCTGCCGTCTGTGTCGCCCTTACTCCGCGTCTACCGTTTATGAGTTTACACCTGGGTTACGGTGACTGCTTCGGAGAATCGCATGCCTTTCTACCTCCCTCGCTGCGACCTCTCCTACACCTCCCAGGGCTCTTGGGTTATGCCCTTGCCCTCTTCCGAGCCGTCCGTGGCACCCGCTGTCAACCCCGTACGGCCAAGCTCCTAAGACTGACACTCCAGGCCCTCCGTAATTTGGCTTCAGTTTCACTTTCTAGACGTTTCAAGAAAGAACGGGGTCTAAATATCTGGGCACCTCTGCTCCGTTTCATATCTACCCACGAGGTTAATTTTTTTGTTTCTTCCAGTCCACCTATTTTGCACCTCCGTCTCTGCGAAGACTTCACTGAGAATCCAAGCGATTTCTGGATCCCTTCTCTCCCCTGAAGCTGTAAACAGTTTAACAAGACAGGTGCGGAACTGCCGTAAGGTAATCTACATCTTGTCTCCCTCTCTGGTATCTAACCTCCCGGCGAATGGGGGTACGTCTCCGTGTTCTGTGCGGTTTTCAGCACAGTACTCTCTACACGTAGTGGATATTTGATTTGGTAAGTGACCGAATAAGTGAATGAGTCACCAAGATAAGGGTATTGTCTCATTCTTTCTCGCTTTTTCCACTTCCAAGTTTCTTTAGTTAGTTTCCTCAGACAAAAGGTTTCTTTGTAGCTACACAGTGGCCAGGTCCAGAGAATGTTGCAGATAGCTGCTGAAAACATCCCTCCTCCACTTGAGAATGGCTTGCTCTCCCTCTCAAGCGGAGAGAGCTGGGATTCGATATTTAATTAAGCGCCTCTGTTCACTTGGCATTTAGAGGCACTAGGGGGCGTTAGTGCTCTACACCCGGTGAAATGCCTGTTTCGTTTGTGATTTTCCTTTGTGAAAAACAACTATGCACAGAGTGTTTTGTGCCAATTTTCCATCCTTTTAGATTGACGGAAAGCATTTTACCTACGTAGAAACAGAAAACGAATAGAAAGAGCGTCGCATTGCGCTTACTGAAAGCTTAGGGCGGTCTCGGTGGTACGTTAGTGAAGTTATCTGGGGACACCTTAGCCACGTACATTGTGTTGGAGAGGCACCGAGAATTCATTCAGGAGTTCTCAAAGTTCGAGGACACAGTTGCCTTACACGTAGGCACGGTGGCAGCCGTGGACATGGCAGTGATTTGGAGAATGTTGTACTAGTCGGCTCTCGCTGTGATAATGCTTTGCAACAAATCTCCCCAAAACTCACTTACATAAAGAAGAATCTAGTTTTCTCGGACCTGTGGGCTAGCTGCAGCGGCTCTCTTGTAGACCTCTCGATGGCGGGTGTTGCTCCATGCCGTGGGTCAGTTTGAGGTCTGTCCCGCACACCTTACCGTGGAGCCCAACTGTGAGGCTGCAGGTCCCTGTCCTCTCGCAGAGTTCACTGAAACGTAAGAGGTGAGCCCAACCACACAAGGCCACGTAAGGCCTCTGCGACTCATTGAAGGCCATCGTGTCTTCCCTTGGCCTCCTGGGAACCCCCTGGCCCCAGGATGCAGCTTCGGTAGCCCAGGGCAACCGGCGGAGGGGGGCGGGCGGGGCTGCAGGAGGGTGGAACGCTGAGGTCACAGAGGGTGTGGGTGTGGTCACCTCTGCTGTGACTGAACCAAGGGCGTGGGTGGGGGGCTGGGGGTCCAGGGCAGGGCCCTCAGAGCCCGGTAGGCCCAGGGGGGCGGCGCAAGCACCTAGGCCCAGGCCGAAGAGCGCCTTCTTGGTCTGCGCGGCAGGCCGGCCTCTCGCCTTGCCACTCAGGCCGCCCTCCCTCTTGAAGTGTGTGTGGCACGCGTCCGCGGAGTACACCTCGCTGCACAGGTAGCCGTGGGACTGGGCGTCGTAGCTTCCTGCGAGGCGGCCGGAGGTCCCGCAGGCGGGTGGGTCCCTGGGACAGACGCGCGGAGCGGCTCCTGCCCGGCCCCCCTGAGAACCGTCGCCGTTCCGTAAGGCGGGGCGCCTGCTTCAGAATGTAAATCACGTGTCCGCTCTATGGATACGCTGTTTAGTTTACCAGGCAAGACTTTCTTGGTGAAAGAAGCAGCGTTGGCTTGCATCCTCGAGCAGGCTTGTCATCTGGCTGTGCACTGGTACTCTCTCTCTGGGTGTGCTAGTCCGCAGGGCAGGGCATCCCCTGGGCAGGGTGGAGCGTGATCTCTGCGGCCTCGTCTTGCAGCTCCTTCCTTTCATTCTCAATCATCCTGCCCACAGTGGCCTCCTCTCAGGCCTGCATACTTACAATGGCGCATTGCCCGTGCTGCCCCTCTGCAGGAAGTGTCCCTCTGTTTAGTTTGCAGCTGACTGATGCCGCCTCACCCTTCTCATGTCTTCTCAGGTGTCACTTGGTCAAGAAAGCGTCCCCTTACCTACTCAACTCATCTCGTCTCCCTACCGTAGCTCACGTGACACCACGCACCTCTCGCTTATGGCCGTCATCGCCTTTCGCATCCAGTTTCAGGTAGGTAAGTTTACCCCGTGGTCCGTGAGGAAGAAGAGATCACGCCTGTTTTGCTTACTCTTGATTCCCAGCGACTAGCCCGGTTACTGATAACCTCTGTTAGAGGGAGAAAGGAATGCACCCAATCCCTGGTGAAGCCCCGACCGTTTTCCTTTCTAGTGTCCCTCGTACTCCTCCCTGCCGTCTGTGTCGCCCTTACTCCGCGTCTACCGTTTATGAGTTTACACCTGGGTTACGGTGACTGCTTCGGAGAATCGCATGCCTTTCTACCTCCCTCGCTGCGACCTCTCCTACACCTCCCAGGGCTCTTGGGTTATGCCCTTGCCCTCTTCCGAGCCGTCCGTGGCACCCGCTGTCAACCCCGTACGGCCAAGCTCCTAAGACTGACACTCCAGGCCCTCCGTAATTTGGCTTCAGTTTCACTTTCTAGACGTTTCAAGAAAGAACGGGGTCTAAATATCTGTGCACCTCTGCTCCGTTTCATATCTACCCACGAGGTTAATTTTTTTGTTTCTTCCAGTCCACCTATTTTGCACCTCCGTCTCTGCGAAGACTTCACTGAGAATCCAAGCGATTTCTGGATCCCTTCTCTCCCCTGAAGCTGTAAACAGTTTAACAAGACAGGTGCGGAACTGCCGTAAGGTAATCTACATCTTGTCTCCCTCTCTGGTATCTAACCTCCCTGCGAATGGGGGTACGTCTCCGTGTCCTGTGCGGTTTTCAGCACAGTACTCTCTACACGTAGTGGATATTTGATTTGGTAAGTGACCGAATAAGTGAATGAGTCACCAAGATAAGGGTATTGTCTCATTCTTTCTCGCTTTTTCCACTTCCAAGTTTCTTTAGTTAGTTTCCTCAGACAAAAGGTTTCTTTGTAGCTACACAGTGGCCAGGTCCAGAGAATGTTGCAGATAGCTGCTGAAAACATCCCTCCTCCACTTGAGAATGGCTTGCTCTCCCTCTCAAGCGGAGAGAGCTGGGATTCGATATTTAATTAAGCGCCTCTGTTCACTTGGCATTTAGAGGCACTAGGGGGCGTTAGTGCTCTACACCCGGTGAAATGCCTGTTTCGTTTGTGATTTTCCTTTGTGAAAAACAACTATGCACAGAGTGTTTTGTGCCAATTTTCCATCCTTTTAGATTGACGGAAAGCATTTTACCTACGTAGAAACAGAAAACGAATAGAAAGAGCGTCGCATTGCGTTTAATGAAAGCTTAGGGCGGTCTCGGTGGTACGTTAGTGAAGTTATCTGGGGACACCTTAGCCACGTACATTGTGTTGGAGAGGCACCGAGAATTCATTCAGGAGTTCTCAAAGTTCGAGGACACGGTTGCCTTACACGTAGGCACGGTGGCAGCCGTGGACATGGCAGTGATTTGGAGAATGTTGTACTAGTCGGCTCTCGCTGTGATAATGCTTTGCAACAAATCTCCCCAAAACTCACTTACATAAAGAAGAATCTAGTTTTCTCGGACCTGTGGGCTAGCTGCAGCGGCTCTCTTGTAGACCTCTCGATGGCGGGTGTTGTTCCATGCCGTGGGTCAGTTTGAGGTCTGTCCCGCACACCTTACCGTGGAGCCCAACTGTGAGGCTGCAGGTCCCTGTCCTCTCGCAGAGTTCACTGAAACGTAAGAGGTGAGCCCAACCACACAAGGCCACGTAAGGCCTCTGCGACTCATTGAAGGCAATCGTGTCTTCCCTTGGCCTCCTGGGAACCCCCTGGCCCCAGGATGCAGCTTCGGTAGCCCAGGGCAACCGGCGGAGGGGGGCGGGCGGGGCTGCAGGAGGGTGGAACGCTGAGGTCACAGAGGGTGTGGGTGTGGCCACCTCTGCTGTGACTGAACCAAGGGCGTGGGTGGGGGACTGGGGGTCCAGGGCAGGGCCCTCAGAGCCTGGTAGGCCCAGGGGGGCGGCGCAAGCACCTAGGCCCAGGCCGAAGAGCGCCTTCTTGGTCTGCGCGGCAGGCCGGCCTCTCGCCTTGCCACTCAGGCCGCCCTCCCTCTTGAAGTGTGTGTGGCACGCGTCCGCGGAGTACACCTCGCTGCACAGGTAGCCGTGGGACTGGGCGTCGTAGCTTCCTGCGAGGCGGCCGGAGGTCCCGCAGGCGGGTGGGTCCCTGGGACAGACGCGCGGAGCGGCTCCTGCCCGGCCCCCCTGAGAACCGTCGCCGTTCCGTAAGGCGGGGCGCCTGCTTCAGAATGTAAATCACGTGTCCGCTCTATGGATACGCTGTTTAGTTTACCAGGCAAGACTTTCTTGGTGAAAGAAGCAGCGTTGGCTTGCATCCTCGAGCAGGCTTGTCATCTGGCTGTGCACTGGTACTCTCTCTCTGGGTGTGCTAGTCCGCAGGGCAGGGCATCCCCTGGGCAGGGTGGAGCGTGATCTCTGCGGCCTCGTCTTGCAGCTCCTTCCTTTCATTCTCAATCATCCTGCCCACAGTGGCCTCCTCTCAGGCCTGCATACTTACAACGGCGCATTGCCCGTGCTGCCCCTCTGCAGGAAGTGTCCCTCTGTTTAGTTTGCAGCTGACTGATGCCGCCTCACCCTTCTCATGTCTTCTCAGGTGTCACTTGGTCAAGAAAGCGTCCCCTTACCTACTCAACTCATCTCGTCTCCCTACCGTAGCTCACGTGACACCACGCACCTCTCGCTTATGGCCGTCATCGCCTTTCGCATCCAGTTTCAGGTAGGTAAGTTTACCCCGTGGTCCGTGAGGAAGAAGAGATCACGCCTGTTTTGCTTACTCTTGATTCCCAGCGACTAGCCCGGTTACTGATAACCTCTGTTAGAGGGAGAAAGGAATGCACCCAATCCCTGGTGAAGCCCCGACCGTTTTCCTTTCTAGTGTCCCTCGTACTCCTCCCTGCCGTCTGTGTCGCCCTTACTCCGCGTCTACCGTTTATGAGTTTACACCTGGGTTACGGTGACTGCTTCGGAGAATCGCATGCCTTTCTACCTCCCTCGCTGCGACCTCTCCTACACCTCCCAGGGCTCTTGGGTTATGCCCTTGCCCTCTTCCGAGCCGTCCGTGGCACCCGCTGTCAACCCCGTACGGCCAAGCTCCTAAGACTGACACTCCAGGCCCTCCGTAATTTGGCTTCAGTTTCACTTTCTAGACGTTTCAAGAAAGAACGGGGTCTAAATATCTGTGCACCTCTGCTCCGTTTCATATCTACCCACGAGGTTAATTTTTTTGTTTCTTCCAGTCCACCTATTTTGCACCTCCGTCTCTGCGAAGACTTCACTGAGAATCCAAGCGATTTCTGGATCCCTTCTCTCCCCTGAAGCTGTAAACAGTTTAACAAGACAGGTGCGGAACTGCCGTAAGGTAATCTACATCTTGTCTCCCTCTCTGGTATCTAACCTCCCTGCGAATGGGGGTACGTCTCCGTGTCCTGTGCGGTTTTCAGCACAGTACTCTCTACACGTAGTGGATATTTGATTTGGTAAGTGACCGAATAAGTGAATGAGTCACCAAGATAAGGGTATTGTCTCATTCTTTCTCGCTTTTTCCACTTCCAAGTTTCTTTAGTTAGTTTCCTCAGACAAAAGGTTTCTTTGTAGCTACACAGTGGCCAGGTCCAGAGAATGTTGCAGATAGCTGCTGAAAACATCCCTCCTCCACTTGAGAATGGCTTGCTCTCCCTCTCAAGCGGAGAGAGCTGGGATTCGATATTTAATTAAGCGCCTCTGTTCACTTGGCATTTAGAGGCACTAGGGGGCGTTAGTGCTCTACACCCGGTGAAATGCCTGTTTCGTTTGTGATTTTCCTTTGTGAAAAACAACTATGCACAGAGTGTTTTGTGCCAATTTTCCATCCTTTTAGATTGACGGAAAGCATTTTACCTACGTAGAAACAGAAAACGAATAGAAAGAGCGTCGCATTGCGTTTAATGAAAGCTTAGGGCGGTCTCGGTGGTACGTTAGTGAAGTTATCTGGGGACACCTTAGCCACGTACATTGTGTTGGAGAGGCACCGAGAATTCATTCAGGAGTTCTCAAAGTTCGAGGACACGGTTGCCTTACACGTAGGCACGGTGGCAGCCGTGGACATGGCAGTGATTTGGAGAATGTTGTACTAGTCGGCTCTCGCTGTGATAATGCTTTGCAACAAATCTCCCCAAAACTCACTTACATAAAGAAGAATCTAGTTTTCTCGGACCTGTGGGCTAGCTGCAGCGGCTCTCTTGTAGACCTCTCGATGGCGGGTGTTGTTCCATGCCGTGGGTCAGTTTGAGGTCTGTCCCGCACACCTTACCGTGGAGCCCAACTGTGAGGCTGCAGGTCCCTGTCCTCTCGCAGAGTTCACTGAAACGTAAGAGGTGAGCCCAACCACACAAGGCCACGTAAGGCCTCTGCGACTCATTGAAGGCAATCGTGTCTTCCCTTGGCCTCCTGGGAACCCCCTGGCCCCAGGATGCAGCTTCGGTAGCCCAGGGCAACCGGCGGAGGGGGGCGGGCGGGGCTGCAGGAGGGTGGAACGCTGAGGTCACAGAGGGTGTGGGTGTGGCCACCTCTGCTGTGACTGAACCAAGGGCGTGGGTGGGGGGCTGGGGGTCCAGGGCAGGGCCCTCAGAGCCCGGTAGGCCCAGGGGGGCGGCGCAAGCACCTAGGCCCAGGCCGAAGAGCGCCTTCTTGGTCTGCGCGGCAGGCCGGCCTCTCGCCTTGCCACTCAGGCCGCCCTCCCTCTTGAAGTGTGTGTGGCACGCGTCCGCGGAGTACACCTCGCTGCACAGGTAGCCGTGGGACTGGGCGTCGTAGCTTCCTGCGAGGCGGCCGGAGGTCCCGCAGGCGGGTGGGTCCCTGGGACAGACGCGCGGAGCGGCTCCTGCCCGGCCCCCCTGAGAACCGTCGCCGTTCCGTAAGGCGGGGCGCCTGCTTCAGAATGTAAATCACGTGTCCGCTCTATGGATACGCTGTTTAGTTTACCAGGCAAGACTTTCTTGGTGAAAGAAGCAGCGTTGGCTTGCATCGTCGAGCAGGCTTGTCATCTGGCTGTGCACTGGTACTCTCTCTCTGGGTGTGCTAGTCCGCAGGGCAGGGCATCCCCTGGGCAGGGTGGAGCGTGATCTCTGCGGCCTCGTCTTGCAGCTCCTTCCTTTCATTCTCAATCATCCTGCCCACAGTGGCCTCCTCTCAGGCCTGCATACTTACAACGGCGCATTGCCCGTGCTGCCCCTCTGCAAGGAAGTGTCCCTCTGTTTAGTTTGCAGCTGACTGATGCCGCCTCACCCTTCTCATCTCTTCTCAGGTGTCACTTGGTCAAGAAAGCGTCCCCTTACCTACTCAACTCATCTCGTCTCCCTACCGTAGCTCACGTGACACCACGCACCTCTCGCTTATGGCCGTCATCGCCTTTCGCATCCAGTTTCAGGTAGGTAAGTTTACCCCGTGGTCCGTGAGGAAGAAGAGATCACGCCTGTTTTGCTTACTCTTGATTCCCAGCGACTAGCCCGGTTACTGATAACCTCTGTTAGAGGGAGAAAGGAATGCACCCAATCCCTGGTGAAGCCCCGACCGTTTTCCTTTCTAGTGTCCCTCGTACTCCTCCCTGCCGTCTGTGTCGCCCTTACTCCGCGTCTACCGTTTATGAGTTTACACCTGGGTTACGGTGACTGCTTCGGAGAATCGCATGCCTTTCTACCTCCCTCGCTGCGACCTCTCCTACACCTCCCAGGGCTCTTGGGTTATGCCCTTGCCCTCTTCCGAGCCGTCCGTAGCACCCGCTGTCAACCCCGTACGGCCAAGCTCCTAAGACTGACACTCCAGGCCCTCCGTAATTTGGCTTCAGTTTCACTTTCTAGACGTTTCAAGAAAGAACGGGGTCTAAATATCTGGGCACCTCTGCTCCGTTTCATATCTACCCACGAGGTTAATTTTTTTGTTTCTTCCAGTCCACCTATTTTGCACCTCCGTCTCTGCGAAGACTTCACTGAGAATCCAAGCGATTTCTGGATCCCTTCTCTCCCCTGAAGCTGTAAACAGTTTAACAAGACAGGTGCGGAACTGCCGTAAGGTAATCTACATCTTGTCTCCCTCTCTGGTATCTAACCTCCCGGCGAATGGGGGTACGTCTCCGTGTTCTGTGCGGTTTTCAGCACAGTACTCTCTACACGTAGTGGATATTTGATTTGGTAAGTGACCGAATAAGTGAATGAGTCACCAAGATAAGGGTATTGTCTCATTCTTTCTCGCTTTTTCCACTTCCAAGTTTCTTTAGTTAGTTTCCTCAGACAAAAGGTTTCTTTGTAGCTACACAGTGGCCAGGTCCAGAGAATGTTGCAGATAGCTGCTGAAAACATCCCTCCTCCACTTGAGAATGGCTTGCTCTCCCTCTCAAGCGGAGAGAGCTGGGATTCGATATTTAATTAAGCGCCTCTGTTCACTTGGCATTTAGAGGCACTAGGGGGCGTTAGTGCTCTACACCCGGTGAAATGCCTGTTTCGTTTGTGATTTTCCTTTGTGAAAAACAACTATGCACAGAGTGTTTTGTGCCAATTTTCCATCCTTTTAGATTGACGGAAAGCATTTTACCTACGTAGAAACAGAAAACGAATAGAAAGAGCGTCGCATTGCGCTTACTGAAAGCTTAGGGCGGTCTCGGTGGTACGTTAGTGAAGTTATCTGGGGACACCTTAGCCACGTACATTGTGTTGGAGAGGCACCGAGAATTCATTCAGGAGTTCTCAAAGTTCGAGGACACAGTTGCCTTACACGTAGGCACGGTGGCAGCCGTGGACATGGCAGTGATTTGGAGAATGTTGTACTAGTCGGCTCTCGCTGTGATAATGCTTTGCAACAAATCTCCCCAAAACTCACTTACATAAAGAAGAATCTAGTTTTCTCGGACCTGTGGGCTAGCTGCAGCGGCACTCTTGTAGACCTCTCGATGGCGGGTGTTGCTCCATGCCGTGGGTCAGTTTGAGGTCTGTCCCGCACACCTTACCGTGGAGCCCAACTGTGAGGCTGCAGGTCCCTGTCCTCTCGCAGAGTTCACTGAAACGTAAGAGGTGAGCCCAACCACACAAGGCCACGTAAGGCCTCTGCGACTCATTGAAGGCCATCGTGTCTTCCCTTGGCCTCCTGGGAACCCCCTGGCCCCAGGATGCAGCTTCGGTAGCCCAGGGCAACCGGCGGAGGGGGGCGGGCGGGGCTGCAGGAGGGTGGAACGCTGAGGTCACAGAGGGTGTGGGTGTGGTCACCTCTGCTGTGACTGAACCAAGGGCGTGGGTGGGGGGCTGGGGGTCCAGGGCAGGGCCCTCAGAGCCCGGTAGGCCCAGGGGGGCGGCGCAAGCACCTAGGCCCAGGCCGAAGAGCGCCTTCTTGGTCTGCGCGGCAGGCCGGCCTCTCGCCTTGCCACTCAGGCCGCCCTCCCTCTTGAAGTGTGTGTGGCACGCGTCCGCGGAGTACACCTCGCTGCACAGGTAGCCGTGGGACTGGGCGTCGTAGCTTCCTGCGAGGCGGCCGGAGGTCCCGCAGGCGGGTGGGTCCCTGGGACAGACGCGCGGAGCGGCTCCTGCCCGGCCCCCCTGAGAACCGTCGCCGTTCCGTAAGGCGGGGCGCCTGCTTCAGAATGTAAATCACGTGTCCGCTCTATGGATACGCTGTTTAGTTTACCAGGCAAGACTTTCTTGGTGAAAGAAGCAGCGTTGGCTTGCATCCTCGAGCAGGCTTGTCATCTGGCTGTGCACTGGTACTCTCTCTCTGGGTGTGCTAGTCCGCAGGGCAGGGCATCCCCTGGGCAGGGTGGAGCGTGATCTCTGCGGCCTCGTCTTGCAGCTCCTTCCTTTCATTCTCAATCATCCTGCCCACAGTGGCCTCCTCTCAGGCCTGCATACTTACAATGGCGCATTGCCCGTGCTGCCCCTCTGCAGGAAGTGTCCCTCTGTTTAGTTTGCAGCTGACTGATGCCGCCTCACCCTTCTCATGTCTTCTCAGGTGTCACTTGGTCAAGAAAGCGTCCCCTTACCTACTCAACTCATCTCGTCTCCCTACCGTAGCTCACGTGACACCACGCACCTCTCGCTTATGGCCGTCATCGCCTTTCGCATCCAGTTTCAGGTAGGTAAGTTTACCCCGTGGTCCGTGAGGAAGAAGAGATCACGCCTGTTTTGCTTACTCTTGATTCCCAGCGACTAGCCCGGTTACTGATAACCTCTGTTAGAGGGAGAAAGGAATGCACCCAATCCCTGGTGAAGCCCCGACCGTTTTCCTTTCTAGTGTCCCTCGTACTCCTCCCTGCCGTCTGTGTCGCCCTTACTCCGCGTCTACCGTTTATGAGTTTACACCTGGGTTACGGTGACTGCTTCGGAGAATCGCATGCCTTTCTACCTCCCTCGCTGCGACCTCTCCTACACCTCCCAGGGCTCTTGGGTTATGCCCTTGCCCTCTTCCGAGCCGTCCGTGGCACCCGCTGTCAACCCCGTACGGCCAAGCTCCTAAGACTGACACTCCAGGCCCTCCGTAATTTGGCTTCAGTTTCACTTTCTAGACGTTTCAAGAAAGAACGGGGTCTAAATATCTGTGCACCTCTGCTCCGTTTCATATCTACCCACGAGGTTAATTTTTTTGTTTCTTCCAGTCCACCTATTTTGCACCTCCGTCTCTGCGAAGACTTCACTGAGAATCCAAGCGATTTCTGGATCCCTTCTCTCCCCTGAAGCTGTAAACAGTTTAACAAGACAGGTGCGGAACTGCCGTAAGGTAATCTACATCTTGTCTCCCTCTCTGGTATCTAACCTCCCTGCGAATGGGGGTACGTCTCCGTGTCCTGTGCGGTTTTCAGCACAGTACTCTCTACACGTAGTGGATATTTGATTTGGTAAGTGACCGAATAAGTGAATGAGTCACCAAGATAAGGGTATTGTCTCATTCTTTCTCGCTTTTTCCACTTCCAAGTTTCTTTAGTTAGTTTCCTCAGACAAAAGGTTTCTTTGTAGCTACACAGTGGCCAGGTCCAGAGAATGTTGCAGATAGCTGCTGAAAACATCCCTCCTCCACTTGAGAATGGCTTGCTCTCCCTCTCAAGCGGAGAGAGCTGGGATTCGATATTTAATTAAGCGCCTCTGTTCACTTGGCATTTAGAGGCACTAGGGGGCGTTAGTGCTCTACACCCGGTGAAATGCCTGTTTCGTTTGTGATTTTCCTTTGTGAAAAACAACTATGCACAGAGTGTTTTGTGCCAATTTTCCATCCTTTTAGATTGACGGAAAGCATTTTACCTACGTAGAAACAGAAAACGAATAGAAAGAGCGTCGCATTGCGTTTAATGAAAGCTTAGGGCGGTCTCGGTGGTACGTTAGTGAAGTTATCTGGGGACACCTTAGCCACGTACATTGTGTTGGAGAGGCACCGAGAATTCATTCAGGAGTTCTCAAAGTTCGAGGACACGGTTGCCTTACACGTAGGCACGGTGGCAGCCGTGGACATGGCAGTGATTTGGAGAATGTTGTACTAGTCGGCTCTCGCTGTGATAATGCTTTGCAACAAATCTCCCCAAAACTCACTTACATAAAGAAGAATCTAGTTTTCTCGGACCTGTGGGCTAGCTGCAGCGGCTCTCTTGTAGACCTCTCGATGGCGGGTGTTGCTCCATGCCGTGGGTCAGTTTGAGGTCTGTCCCGCACACCTTACCGTGGAGCCCAACTGTGAGGCTGCAGCTCCCTGTCCTCTCGCAGAGTTCACTGAAACGTAAGAGGTGAGCCCAACCACACAAGGCCACGTAAGGCCTCTGCGACTCATTGAAGGCCATCGTGTCTTCCCTTGGCCTCCTGGGAACCCCCTGGCCCCAGGATGCAGCTTCGGTAGCCCAGGGCAACCGGCGGAGGGGGGCGGGCGGGGCTGCAGGAGGGTGGAACGCTGAGGTCACAGAGGGTGTGGGTGTGGTCACCTCTGCTGTGACTGAACCAAGGGCGTGGGTGGGGGGCTGGGGGTCCAGGGCAGGGCCCTCAGAGCCCGGTAGGCCCAGGGGGGCGGCGCAAGCACCTAGGCCCAGGCCGAAGAGCGCCTTCTTGGTCTGCGCGGCAGGCCGGCCTCTCGCCTTGCCACTCAGGCCGCCCTCCCTCTTGAAGTGTGTGTGGCACGCGTCCGCGGAGTACACCTCGCTGCACAGGTAGCCGTGGGACTGGGCGTCGTAGCTTCCTGCGAGGCGGCCGGAGGTCCCGCAGGCGGGTGGGTCCCTGGGACAGACGCGCGGAGCGGCTCCTGCCCGGCCCCCCTGAGAACCGTCGCCGTTCCGTAAGGCGGGGCGCCTGCTTCAGAATGTAAATCACGTGTCCGCTCTATGGATACGCTGTTTAGTTTACCAGGCAAGACTTTCTTGGTGAAAGAAGCAGCGTTGGCTTGCATCCTCGAGCAGGCTTGTCATCTGGCTGTGCACTGGTACTCTCTCTCTGGGTGTGCTAGTCCGCAGGGCAGGGCATCCCCTGGGCAGGGTGGAGCGTGATCTCTGCGGCCTCGTCTTGCAGCTCCTTCCTTTCATTCTCAATCATCCTGCCCACAGTGGCCTCCTCTCAGGCCTGCATACTTACAACGGCGCATTGCCCGTGCTGCCCCTCTGCAGGAAGTGTCCCTCTGTTTAGTTTGCAGCTGACTGATGCCGCCTCACCCTTCTCATGTCTTCTCAGGTGTCACTTGGTCAAGAAAGCGTCCCCTTACCTACTCAACTCATCTCGTCTCCCTACCGTAGCTCATGTGACACCACGCACCTCTCGCTTATGGCCGTCATCGCCTTTCGCATCCAGTTTCAGGTAGGTAAGTTTACCCCGTGGTCCGTGAGGAAGAAGAGATCACGCCTGTTTTGCTTACTCTTGATTCCCAGCGACTAGCCCGGTTACTGATAACCTCTGTTAGAGGGAGAAAGGAATGCACCCAATCCCTGGTGAAGCCCCGACCGTTTTCCTTTCTAGTGTCCCTCGTACTCCTCCCTGCCGTCTGTGTCGCCCTTACTCCGCGTCTACCGTTTATGAGTTTACACCTGGGTTACGGTGACTGCTTCGGAGAATCGCATGCCTTTCTACCTCCCTCGCTGCGACCTCTCCTACACCTCCCAGGGCTCTTGGGTTATGCCCTTGCCCTCTTCCGAGCCGTCCGTGGCACCCGCTGTCAACCCCGTACGGCCAAGCTCCTAAGACTGACACTCCAGGCCCTCCGTAATTTGGCTTCAGTTTCACTTTCTAGACGTTTCAAGAAAGAACGGGGTCTAAATATCTGGGCACCTCTGCTCCGTTTCATATCTACCCACGAGGTTAATTTTTTTGTTTCTTCCAGTCCACCTATTTTGCACCTCCGTCTCTGCGAAGACTTCACTGAGAATCCAAGCGATTTCTGGATCCCTTCTCTCCCCTGAAGCTGTAAACAGTTTAACAAGACAGGTGCGGAACTGCCGTAAGGTAATCTACATCTTGTCTCCCTCTCTGGTATCTAACCTCCCGGCGAATGGGGGTACGTCTCCGTGTTCTGTGCGGTTTTCAGCACAGTACTCTCTACACGTAGTGGATATTTGATTTGGTAAGTGACCGAATAAGTGAATGAGTCACCAAGATAAGGGTATTGTCTCATTCTTTCTCGCTTTTTCCACTTCCAAGTTTCTTTAGTTAGTTTCCTCAGACAAAAGGTTTCTTTGTAGCTACACAGTGGCCAGGTCCAGAGAATGTTGCAGATAGCTGCTGAAAACATCCCTCCTCCACTTGAGAATGGCTTGCTCTCCCTCTCAAGCGGAGAGAGCTGGGATTCGATATTTAATTAAGCGCCTCTGTTCACTTGGCATTTAGAGGCACTAGGGGGCGTTAGTGCTCTACACCCGGTGAAATGCCTGTTTCGTTTGTGATTTTCCTTTGTGAAAAACAACTATGCACAGAGTGTTTTGTGCCAATTTTCCATCCTTTTAGATTGACGGAAAGCATTTTACCTACGTAGAAACAGAAAACGAATAGAAAGAGCGTCGCATTGCGCTTACTGAAAGCTTAGGGCGGTCTCGGTGGTACGTTAGTGAAGTTATCTGGGGACACCTTAGCCACGTACATTGTGTTGGAGAGGCACCGAGAATTCATTCAGGAGTTCTCAAAGTTCGAGGACACGGTTGCCTTACACGTAGGCACGGTGGCAGCCGTGGACATGGCAGTGATTTGGAGAATGTTGTACTAGTCGGCTCTCGCTGTGATAATGCTTTGCAACAAATCTCCCCAAAACTCACTTACATAAAGAAGAATCTAGTTTTCTCGGACCTGTGGGCTAGCTGCAGCGGCTCTCTTGTAGACCTCTCGATGGCGGGTGTTGCTCCATGCCGTGGGTCAGTTTGAGGTCTGTCCCGCACACCTTACCGTGGAGCCCAACTGTGAGGCTGCAGCTCCCTGTCCTCTCGCAGAGTTCACTGAAACGTAAGAGGTGAGCCCAACCACACAAGGCCACGTAAGGCCTCTGCGACTCATTGAAGGCCATCGTGTCTTCCCTTGGCCTCCTGGGAACCCCCTGGCCCCAGGATGCAGCTTCGGTAGCCCAGGGCAACCGGCGGAGGGGGGCGGGCGGGGCTGCAGGAGGGTGGAACGCTGAGGTCACAGAGGGTGTGGGTGTGGCCACCTCTGCTGTGACTGAACCAAGGGCGTGGGTGGGGGACTGGGGGTCCAGGGCAGGGCCCTCAGAGCCCGGTAGGCCCAGGGGGGCGGCGCAAGCACCTAGGCCCAGGCCGAAGAGCGCCTTCTTGGTCTGCGCGGCAGGCCGGCCTCTCGCCTTGCCACTCAGGCCGCCCTCCCTCTTGAAGTGTGTGTGGCACGCGTCCGCGGAGTACACCTCGCTGCACAGGTAGCCGTGGGACTGGGCGTCGTAGCTTCCTGCGAGGCGGCCGGAGGTCCCGCAGGCGGGTGGGTCCCTGGGACAGACGCGCGGAGCGGCTCCTGCCCGGCCCCCCTGAGAACCGTCGCCGTTCCGTAAGGCGGGGCGCCTGCTTCAGAATGTAAATCACGTGTCCGCTCTATGGATACGCTGTTTAGTTTACCAGGCAAGACTTTCTTGGTGAAAGAAGCAGCGTTGGCTTGCATCCTCGAGCAGGCTTGTCATCTGGCTGTGCACTGGTACTCTCTCTCTGGGTGTGCTAGTCCGCAGGGCAGGGCATCCCCTGGGCAGGGTGGAGCGTGATCTCTGCGGCCTCGTCTTGCAGCTCCTTCCTTTCATTCTCAATCATCCTGCCCACAGTGGCCTCCTCTCAGGCCTGCATACTTACAACGGCGCATTGCCCGTGCTGCCCCTCTGCAGGAAGTGTCCCTCTGTTTAGTTTGCAGCTGACTGATGCCGCCTCACCCTTCTCATCTCTTCTCAGGTGTCACTTGGTCAAGAAAGCGTCCCCTTACCTACTCAACTCATCTCGTCTCCCTACCGTAGCTCACGTGACACCACGCACCTCTCGCTTATGGCCGTCATCGCCTTTCGCATCCAGTTTCAGGTAGGTAAGTTTACCCCGTGGTCCGTGAGGAAGAAGAGATCACGCCTGTTTTGCTTACTCTTGAATCCCAGCGACTAGCCCGGTTACTGATAACCTCTGTTAGAGGGAGAAAGGAATGCACCCAATCCCTGGTGAAGCCCCGACCGTTTTCCTTTCTAGTGTCCCTCGTACTCCTCCCTGCCGTCTGTGTCGCCCTTACTCCGCGTCTACCGTTTATGAGTTTACACCTGGGTTACGGTGACTGCTTCGGAGAATCGCATGCCTTTCTACCTCCCTCGCTGCGACCTCTCCTACACCTCCCAGGGCTCTTGGGTTATGCCCTTGCCCTCTTCCGAGCCGTCCGTGGCACCCGCTGTCAACCCCGTACGGCCAAGCTCCTAAGACTGACACTCCAGGCCCTCCGTAATTTGGCTTCAGTTTCACTTTCTAGACGTTTCAAGAAAGAACGGGGCCTAAATATCTGTGCACCTCTGCTCCGTTTCATATCTACCCACGAGGTTAATTTTTTTGTTTCTTCCAGTCCACCTATTTTGCACCTCCGTCTCTGCGAAGACTTCACTGAGAATCCAAGCGATTTCTGGATCCCTTCTCTCCCCTGAAGCTGTAAACAGTTTAACAAGACAGGTGCGGAACTGCCGTAAGGTAATCTACATCTTGTCTCCCTCTCTGGTATCTAACCTCCCTGCGAATGGGGGTACGTCTCCGTGTCCTGTGCGGTTTTCAGCACAGTACTCTCTACACGTAGTGGATATTTGATTTGGTAAGTGACCGAATAAGTGAATGAGTCACCAAGATAAGGGTATTGTCTCATTCTTTCTCGCTTTTTCCACTTCCAAGTTTCTTTAGTTAGTTTCCTCAGACAAAAGGTTTCTTTGTAGCTACACAGTGGCCAGGTCCAGAGAATGTTGCAGATAGCTGCTGAAAACATCCCTCCTCCACTTGAGAATGGCTTGCTCTCCCTCTCAAGCGGAGAGAGCTGGGATTCGATATTTAATTAAGCGCCTCTGTTCACTTGGCATTTAGAGGCACTAGGGGGCGTTAGTGCTCTACACCCGGTGAAATGCCTGTTTCGTTTGTGATTTTCCTTTGTGAAAAACAACTATGCACAGAGTGTTTTGTGCCAATTTTCCATCCTTTTAGATTGACGGAAAGCATTTTACCTACGTAGAAACAGAAAACGAATAGAAAGAGCGTCGCATTGCGTTTAATGAAAGCTTAGGGCGGTCTCGGTGGTACGTTAGTGAAGTTATCTGGGGACACCTTAGCCACGTACATTGTGTTGGAGAGGCACCGAGAATTCATTCAGGAGTTCTCAAAGTTCGAGGACACGGTTGCCTTACACGTAGGCACGGTGGCAGCCGTGGACATGGCAGTGATTTGGAGAATGTTGTACTAGTCGGCTCTCGCTGTGATAATGCTTTGCAACAAATCTCCCCAAAACTCACTTACATAAAGAAGAATCTAGTTTTCTCGGACCTGTGGGCTAGCTGCAGCGGCTCTCTTGTAGACCTCTCGATGGCGGGTGTTGTTCCATGCCATGGGTCAGTTTGAGGTCTGTCCCGCACACCTTACCGTGGAGCCCAACTGTGAGGCTGCAGGTCCCTGTCCTCTCGCAGAGTTCACTGAAACGTAAGAGGTGAGCCCAACCACACAAGGCCACGTAAGGCCTCTGCGACTCATTGAAGGCCATCGTGTCTTCCCTTGGCCTCCTGGGAACCCCCTGGCCCCAGGATGCAGCTTCGGTAGCCCAGGGCAACCGGCGGAGGGGGGCGGGCGGGGCTGCAGGAGGGTGGAACGCGGAGGTCACAGAGGGTGTGGGTGTGGC
Source organism: Leucopleurus acutus (assembly GCF_964270905.1). Classification (NCBI taxonomy): domain Eukaryota; kingdom Metazoa; phylum Chordata; class Mammalia; order Artiodactyla; family Delphinidae; genus Leucopleurus; species Leucopleurus acutus. The sequence continues at coordinate 34,267,644 of NC_139143.1, read as the reverse complement.
CACCTCTGCTGTGACTGAACCAAGGGCGTGGGTGGGGGGCTGGGGGTCCAGGGCAGGGCCCTCAGAGCCCGGTAGGCCCAGGGGGGTGGCGCAAGCACCTAGGCCCAGGCCGAAGAGCGCCTTCTTGGTCTGCGTGGCACGCCGGCCTCTCGCCTTGCCACTCAGGCCGCCCTGCCACTTGAAGTGTGTGTGGCACGCGTCCGCGGAGTACACCTCGCTGCACAGGTAGCCGTGGGACTGGGCGTCGTAGCTTCCTGCGAGGCGGCCGGAGGTCCCGCAGGCGGGTGGGTCCCTGGGACAGACGTGCGGAGCGGCTCCATCCCGGCCCCACTGAGAACCGTCGCCGTTCCGTAAGGCGGGGCGCCTGCTGCAGAATGTAAATCACGTGTCCGTTCTATGGATACGCTGTTTAGTTTACCAGGCAAGACTTTCTTGGTGAAAGAAGCAGCGTTGGCTTGCATCGTCAAGCAGGCTTGTCATCTGGCTGTGCACTGGTACTCTCTCTCTAGGTGTGCTAGTCCGCAGGGCAGGGCATCCCCTGGGCAGGGCGGAGCGTGATCTCTGTGGCCTCGTCTTGCAGCTCCTTCCTTTCATTCTCAATCATCCTGCCCACAGTGGCCTCCTCTCAGGCCTGCATACTTACAACGGCGCATTGCCCGTGCTGCCCCTCTGCAGGAAGTGTCCCTCTCTTTAGTTTGCAGCTGACTGATGCCGCCTCACCCTTCTCATCTCTTCTCAGGTGTCACTTGGTCAAGAAAGTGTCCCCTTACCTACTCAACTCATCTCGTCTCCCTACCGTAGCTCACGTGACACCACGCACCTCTCGCTTATGGCCGTCATCGCCTTTCGCATCCAGTTTCAGGTAGGTAAGTTTACCCCGTGGTCCGTGAGGAAGAAGAGATCACGCCTGTTTTGCTTACTCTTGATTCCCAGCGACTAGCCCGGTTACTGATAACCTCTGTTAGAGGGAGAAAGGAATGCACCCAATCCCTGGTGAAGCCCCGACCGTTTTCCTTTCTAGTGTCCCTCGTACTCCTCCCTGCCGTCTGTGTCGCCCTTACTCCGCGTCTACCGTTTATGAGTTTACACCTGGGTTACGGTGACTGCTTCGGAGAATCGCATGCCTTTCTACCTCCCTCGCTGCGACCTCTCCTACACCTCCCAGGGCTCTTGGGTTATGCCCTTGCCCTCTTCCGAGCCGTCCGTGGCACCCGCTGTCAACCCCGTACGGCCAGGCTCCTAAGACTGACACTCCAGGCCCTCCGTAATTTGGCTTCAGTTTCACTTTCTAGACGTTTCAAGAAAGAACGGGGTCTAAATATCTGTGCACCTCTGCTCCGTTTCATATCTACCCACGAGGTTAATTTTTTTGTTTCTTCCAGTCCACCTATTTTGCACCTCCGTCTCTGCGAAGACTTCACTGAGAATCCAAGCGATTTCTGGATCCCTTCTCTCCCCTGAAGCTGTAAACAGTTTAACAAGACAGGTGCGGAACTGCCGTAAGGTAATCTACATCTTGTCTCCCTCTCTGGTATCTAACCTCCCTGCGAATGGGGGTACGTCTCCGTGTTCTGTGCGGTTTTCAGCACAGTATTCTCTACACGTAGTGGATATTTGATTTGGTAAGTGACCGAATAAGTGAATGAGTCACCAAGATAAGGGTATTGTCTCATTCTTTCTCGCTTTTTCCACTTCCAAGTTTCTTTAGTTAGTTTCCTCAGACAAAAGGTTTCTTTGTAGCTACACAGTGGCCAGGTCCAGAGAATGTTGCAGATAGCTGCTGAAAACATCCCTCCTCCACTTGAGAATGGCTTGCTCTCCCTCTCAAGCGGAGAGAGCTGGGATTCGATATTTAATTAAGCGCCTCTGTTCACTTGGCATTTAGAGGCACTAGGGGGCGTTAGTGCTCTACACCCGGTGAAATGCCTGTTTCGTTGGTGATTTTCCTTTGTGAAAAACAACTATGCACAGAGTGTTTTGTGCCAATTTTCCATCCTTTTAGATTGACGGAAAGCATTTTACCTACGTAGAAACAGAAAACGAATAGAAAGAGCGTTGCATTGCGTTTACTGAAAGCTTAGGGCGGTCTCGGTGGTACGTTAGTGAAGTTATCTGGGGACACCTTAGCCACGTACATTGTGTTGGAGAGGCACCGAGAATTCATTCAGGAGTTCTCAAAGTTCGAGGACACGGTTGCCTTACACGTAGGCACGGTGGCAGCCGTGGACATGGCAGTGATTTGGAGAATGTTGTACTAGTCGGCTCTTGCTGTGATAATGCTTTGCAACAAATCTCCCCAAAACTCACTTACATAAAGAAGAATCTAGTTTTCTCGGACCTGTGGGCTAGCTGCAGCGGCTCTCTTGTAGACCTCTCGATGGCGGGTGTTGCTCCATGCCGTGGGTCAGTTTGAGGTCTGTCCCGCACACCTTACCGTGGAGCCCAACTGTGAGGCTGCAGGTCCCTGTCCTCTAGCAGAGTTCACTGAAACGTAAGAGGTGAGCCCAACCACACAAGGCCACGTAAGGCCTCTGCGACTCATTGAAGGCCATCGTGTCTTCCCTTGGCCTCCTGGGAACCCCCTGGCCCCAGGATGCAGCTTCGGTAGCCCAGGGCAACCGGCGGAGGGGGGCGGGCGGGGCTGCAGGAGGGTGGAACGCTGAGGTCACAGAGGGTGTGGGTGTGGCCACCTCTGCTGTGACTGAACCAAGGGCGTGGGTGGGGGGCTGGGGGTCCAGGGCAGGGCCCTCAGAGCCCGGTAGGCCCAGGGGGGCGGCGCAAGCACCTAGGCCCAGGCCGAAGAGCGCCTTCTTGGTCTGCGCGGCAGGCCGGCCTCTCGCCTTGCCACTCAGGCCGCCCTCCCTCTTGAAGTGTGTGTGGCACGCGTCCGCGGAGTACACCTCGCTGCACAGGTAGCCGTGGGACTGGTCGTCGTAGCTTCCTGCGAGGCGGCCGGAGGTCCCGCAGGCGGGTGGGTCCCTGGGACAGACGCGCGGAGCGGCTCCTGCCCGGCCCCCCTGAGAACCGTCGCCGTTCCGTAAGGCGGGGCGCCTGCTTCAGAATGTAAATCACGTGTCCGCTCTATGGATACGCTGTTTAGTTTACCAGGCAAGACTTTCTTGGTGAAAGAAGCAGCGTTGGCTTGCATCGTCGAGCAGGCTTCTCATCTGGCTGTGCACTGGTACTCTCTCTCTGGGTGTGCTAGTCCGCAGGGCAGGGCATCCCCTGGGCAGGGTGGAGCGTGATCTCTGCGGCCTCGTCTTGCAGCTCCTTCCTTTCATTCTCAATCATCCTGCCCACAGTGGCCTCCTCTCAGGCCTGCATACTTACAACGGCGCATTGCCCGTGCTGCCCCTCTGCAGGAAGTGTCCCTCTGTTTAGTTTGCAGCTGACTGATGCCGCCTCACCCTTCTCATGTCTTCTCAGGTGTCACTTGGTCAAGAAAGCGTCCCCTTACCTACTCAACTCATCTCGTCTCCCTACCGTAGCTCACGTGACACCACGCACCTCTCGCTTATGGCCGTCATCGCCTTTCGCATCCAGTTTCAGGTAGGTAAGTTTACCCCGTGGTCCGTGAGGAAGAAGAGATCACGCCTGTTTTGCTTACTCTTGATTCCCAGCGACTAGCCCGGTTACTGATAACCTCTGTTAGAGGGAGAAAGGAATGCACCCAATCCCTGGTGAAGCCCCGACTGTTTTCCTTTCTAGTGTCCCTCGTACTCCTCCCTGCCGTCTGTGTCGCCCTTACTCCGCGTCTACCGTTTATGAGTTTACACCTGGGTTACGGTGACTGCTTCGGAGAATCGCATGCCTTTCTACCTCCCTCGCTGCGACCTCTCCTACACCTCCCAGGGCTCTTGGGTTATGCCCTTGCCCTCTTCCGAGCCGTCCGTGGCACCCGCTGTCAACCCCGTACGGCCAAGCTCCTAAGACTGACACTCCAGGCCCTCCGTAATTTGGCTTCAGTTTCACTTTCTAGACGTTTCAAGAAAGAACGGGGTCTAAATATCTGTGCACCTCTGCTCCGTTTCATATCTACCCACGAGGTTAATTTTTTTGTTTCTTCCAGTCCACCTATTTTGCACCTCCGTCTCTGCGAAGACTTCACTGAGAATCCAAGCGATTTCTGGATCCCTTCTCTCCCCTGAAGCTGTAAACAGTTTAACAAGACAGGTGCGGAACTGCCGTAAGGTAATCTACATCTTGTCTCCCTCTCTGGTATCTAACCTCCCGGCGAATGGGGGTACGTCTCCGTGTTCTGTGCGGTTTTCAGCACAGTACTCTCTACACGTAGTGGATATTTGATTTGGTAAGTGACCGAATAAGTGAATGAGTCACCAAGATAAGGGTATTGTCTCATTCTTTCTCGCTTTTTCCACTTCCAAGTTTCTTTAGTTAGTTTCCTCAGACAAAAGGTTTCTTTGTAGCTACACAGTGGCCAGGTCCAGAGAATGTTGCAGATAGCTGCTGAAAACATCCCTCCTCCACTTGAGAATGGCTTGCTCTCCCTCTCAAGCGGAGAGAGCTGGGATTCGATATTTAATTAAGCGCCTCTGTTCACTTGGCATTTAGAGGCACTAGGGGGCGTTAGTGCTCTACACCCGGTGAAATGCCTGTTTCGTTTGTGATTTTCCTTTGTGAAAAACAACTATGCACAGAGTGTTTTGTGCCAATTTTCCATCCTTTTAGATTGACGGAAAGCATTTTACCTACGTAGAAACAGAAAAGGAATAGAAAGAGCGTTGCATTGCGTTTAATGAAAGCTTAGGGCGGTCTCGGTGGTACGTTAGTGAAGTTATCTGGGGACACCTTAGCCACGTACATTGTGTTGGAGAGGCACCGAGAATTCATTCAGGAGTTCTCAAAGTTCGAGGACACAGTTGCCTTACACGTAGGCACGGTGGCAGCCGTGGACATGGCAGTGATTTGGAGAATGTTGTACTAGTCGGCTCTCGCTGTGATAATGCTTTGCAACAAATCTCCCCAAAACTCACTTACATAAAGAAGAATCTAGTTTTCTCGGACCTGTGGGCTAGCTGCAGCGGCTCTCTTGTAGACCTCTCGATGGCGGGTGTTGCTCCATGCCGTGGGTCAGTTTGAGGTCTGTCCCGCACACCTTACCGTGGAGCCCAACTGTGAGGCTGCAGGTCCCTGTCCTCTCGCAGAGTTCACTGAAACGTAAGAGGTGAGCCCAACCACACAAGGCCACGTAAGGCCTCTGCGACTCATTGAAGGCCATCGTGTCTTCCCTTGGCCTCCTGGGAACCCCCTGGCCCCAGGATGCAGCTTCGGTAGCCCAGGGCAACCGGCGGAGGGGGGCGGGCGGGGCTGCAGGAGGGTGGAACGCTGAGGTCACAGAGGGTGTGGGTGTGGCCACCTCTGCTGTGACTGAACCAAGGGCGTGGGTGGGGGACTGGGGTCCAGGGCAGGGCCCTCAGAGCCCGGTAGGCCCAGGGGGGCGGCGCAAGCACCTAGGCCCAGGCCGAAGAGCGCCTTCTTGGTCTGCGCGGCAGGCCGGCCTCTCGCCTTGCCACTCAGGCCGCCCTCCCTCTTGAAGTGTGTGTGGCACGCGTCCGCGGAGTACACCTCGCTGCACAGGTAGCCGTGGGACTGGGCGTCGTAGCTTCCTGCGAGGCGGCCGGAGGTCCCGCAGGCGGGTGGGTCCCTGGGACAGACGCGCGGAGCGGCTCCTGCCCGGCCCCCCTGAGAACCGTCGCCGTTCCGTAAGGCGGGGCGCCTGCTTCAGAATGTAAATCACGTGTCCGCTCTATGGATACGCTGTTTAGTTTACCAGGCAAGACTTTCTTGGTGAAAGAAGCAGCGTTGGCTTGCATCCTCGAGCAGGGTTGTCATCTGGCTGTGCACTGGTACTCTCTCTCTGGGTGTGCTAGTCCGCAGGGCAGGGCATCCCCTGGGCAGGGTGGAGCGTGATCTCTGCGGCCTCGTCTTGCAGCTCCTTCCTTTCATTCTCAATCATCCTGCCCACAGTGGCCTCCTCTCAGGCCTGCATACTTACAACGGCGCATTGCCCGTGCTGCCCCTCTGCAGGAAGTGTCCCTCTCTTTAGTTTGCAGCTGACTGATGCCGCCTCACCCTTCTCATCTCTTCTCAGGTGTCACTTGGTCAAGAAAGCGTCCCCTTACCTACTCAACTCATCTCGTCTCCCTACCGTAGCTCACGTGACACCACGCACCTCTCGCTTATGGCCGTCATCGCCTTTCGCATCCAGTTTCAGGTAGGTAAGTTTACCCCGTGGCCCGTGAGGAAGAAGAGATCACGCCTGTTTTGCTTACTCTTGATTCCCAGCGACTAGCCCGGTTACTGATAACCTCTGTTAGAGGGAGAAAGGAATGCACCCAATCCCTGGTGAAGCCCCGACCGTTTTCCTTTCTAGTGTCCCTCGTACTCCTCCCTGCCGTCTGTGTCGCCCTTACTCCGCGTCTACCGTTTATGAGTTTACACCTGGGTTACGGTGACTGCTTCGGAGAATCGCATGCCTTTCTACCTCCCTCGCTGTGACCTCTCCTATACCTCCCAGGGCTCTTGGGTTATGCCCTTGCCCTCTTCCGAGCCGTCCGTGGCACCCGCTGTCAACCCCGTACGGCCAAGCTCCTAAGACTGACACTCCAGGCCCTCCGTAATTTGGCTTCAGTTTCACTTTCTAGACGTTTCAAGAAAGAACGGGGTCTAAATATCTGTGCACCTCTGCTCCGTTTCACATCTACCCACGAGGTTAATTTTTTTGTTTCTTCCAGTCCACCTATTTTGCACCTCCGTCTCTGCGAAGACTTCACTGAGAATCCAAGCGATTTCTGGATCCCTTCTCTCCCCTGAAGCTGTAAACAGTTTAACAAGACAGGTGCGGAACTGCCGTAAGGTAATCTACATCTTGTCTCCCTCTCTGGTATCTAACCTCCCGGCGAATGGGGGTACGTCTCCGTGTTCTGTGCGGTTTTCAGCACAGTACTCTCTACACGTAGTGGATATTTGATTTGGTAAGTGACCGAATAAGTGAATGAGTCACCAAGATAAGGGTATTGTCTCATTCTTTCTCGCTTTTTCCACTTCCAAGTTTCTTTAGTTAGTTTCCTCAGACAAAAGGTTTCTTTGTAGCTACACAGTGGCCAGGTCCAGAGAATGTTGCAGATAGCTGCTGAAAACATCCCTCCTCCACTTGAGAATGGCTTGCTCTCCCTCTCAAGCGGAGAGAGCTGGGATTCGATATTTAATTAAGCGCCTCTGTTCACTTGGCATTTAGAGGCACTAGGGGGCGTTAGTGCTCTACACCCGGTGAAATGCCTGTTTCGTTTGTGATTTTCCTTTGTGAAAAACAACTATGCACAGAGTGTTTTGTGCCAATTTTCCATCCTTTTAGATTGACGGAAAGCATTTTACCTACGTAGAAACAGAAAACGAATAGAAAGAGCGTCGCATTGCGTTTAATGAAAGCTTAGGGCGGTCTCGGTGGTACGTTAGTGAAGTTATCTGGGGACACCTTAGCCACGTACATTGTGTTGGAGAGGCACCGAGAATTCATTCAGGAGTTCTCAAAGTTCGAGGACACAGTTGCCTTACACGTAGGCACGGTGGCAGCCGTGGACATGGCAGTGATTTGGAGAATGTTGTACTAGTCGGCTCTCGCTGTGATAATGCTTTGCAACAAATCTCCCCAAAACTCACTTACATAAAGAAGAATCTAGTTTTCTCGGACCTGTGGGCTAGCTGCAGCGGCTCTCTTGTAGACCTCTCGATGGCGGGTGTTGCTCCATGCCGTGGGTCAGTTTGAGGTCTGTCCCGCACACCTTACCGTGGAGCCCAACTGTGAGGCTGCAGCTCCCTGTCCTCTCGCAGAGTTCACTGAAACGTAAGAGGTGAGCCCAACCACACAAGGCCACGTAAGGCCTCTGCGACTCATTGAAGGCCATCGTGTCTTCCCTTGGCCTCCTGGGAACCCCCTGGCCCCAGGATGCAGCTTCGGTAGCCCAGGGCAACCGGCGGAGGGGGGCGGGCGGGGCTGCAGGAGGGTGGAACGCTGAGGTCACAGAGGGTGTGGGTGTGGCCACCTCTGCTGTGACTGAACCAAGGGCGTGGGTGGGGGGCTGGGGGTCCAGGGCAGGGCCCTCAGAGCCCGGTAGGCCCAGGGGGGCGGCGCAAGCACCTAGGCCCAGGCCGAAGAGCGCCTTCTTGGTCTGCGCGGCAGGCCGGCCTCTCGCCTTGCCACTCAGGCCGCCCTCCCTCTTGAAGTGTGTGTGGCACGCGTCCGCGGAGTACACCTCGCTGCACAGGTAGCCGTGGGACTGGGCGTCGTAGCTTCCTGCGAGGCGGCCGGAGGTCCCGCAGGCGGGTGGGTCCCTGGGACAGACGCGCGGAGCGGCTCCTGCCCGGCCCCCCTGAGAACCGTCGCCGTTCCGTAAGGCGGGGCGCCTGCTTCAGAATGTAAATCACGTGTCCGCTCTATGGATACGCTGTTTAGTTTACCAGGCAAGACTTTCTTGGTGAAAGAAGCAGCGTTGGCTTGCATCGTCGAGCAGGCTTGTCATCTGGCTGTGCACTGGTACTCTCTCTCTGGGTGTGCTAGTCCGCAGGGCAGGGCATCCCCTGGGCAGGGTGGAGCGTGATCTCTGCGGCCTCGTCTTGCAGCTCCTTCCTTTCATTCTCAATCATCCTGCCCACAGTGGCCTCCTCTCAGGCCTGCATACTTACAACGGCGCATTGCCCGTGCTGCCCCTCTGCAGGAAGTGTCCCTCTGTTTAGTTTGCAGCTGACTGATGCCGCCTCACCCTTCTCATCTCTTCTCAGGTGTCACTTGGTCAAGAAAGCGTCCCCTTACCTACTCAACTCATCTCGTCTCCCTACCGTAGCTCACGTGACACCACGCACCTCTCGCTTATGGCCGTCATCGCCTTTCGCATCCAGTTTCAGGTAGGTAAGTTTACCCCGTGGCCCGTGAGGAAGAAGAGATCACGCCTGTTTTGCTTACTCTTGATTCCCAGCGACTAGCCCGGTTACTGATAACCTCTGTTAGAGGGAGAAAGGAATGCACCCAATCCCTGGTGAAGCCCCGACCGTTTTCCTTTCTAGTGTCCCTCGTACTCCTCCCTGCCGTCTGTGTCGCCCTTACTCCGCGTCTACCGTTTATGAGTTTACACCTGGGTTACGGTGACTGCTTCGGAGAATCGCATGCCTTTCTACCTCCCTCGCTGCGACCTCTCCTACACCTCCCAGGGCTCTTGGGTTATGCCCTTGCCCTCTTCCGAGCCGTCCGTGGCACCCGCTGTCAACCCCGTACGGCCAAGCTCCTAAGACTGACACTCCAGGCCCTCCGTAATTTGGCTTCAGTTTCACTTTCTAGACGTTTCAAGAAAGAACGGGGTCTAAATATCTGTGCACCTCTGCTCCGTTTCATATCTACCCACGAGGTTAATTTTTTTGTTTCTTCCAGTCCACCTATTTTGCACCTCCGTCTCTGCGAAGACTTCACTGAGAATCCAAGCGATTTCTGGATCCCTTCTCTCCCCTGAAGCTGTAAACAGTTTAACAAGACAGGTGCGGAACTGCCGTAAGGTAATCTACATCTTGTCTCCCTCTCTGGTATCTAACCTCCCTGCGAATGGGGGTACGTCTCCGTGTTCTGTGCGGTTTTCAGCACAGTACTCTCTACACGTAGTGGATATTTGATTTGGTAAGTGACCGAATAAGTGAATGAGTCACCAAGATAAGGGTATTGTCTCATTCTTTCTCGCTTTTTCCACTTCCAAGTTTCTTTAGTTAGTTTCCTCAGACAAAAGGTTTCTTTGTAGCTACACAGTGGCCAGGTCCAGAGAATGTTGCAGATAGCTGCTGAAAACATCCCTCCTCCACTTGAGAATGGCTTGCTCTCCCTCTCAAGCGGAGAGAGCTGGGATTCGATATTTAATTAAGCGCCTCTGTTCACTTGGCATTTAGAGGCACTAGGGGGCGTTAGTGCTCTACACCCGGTGAAATGCCTGTTTCGTTTGTGATTTTCCTTTGTGAAAAACAACTATGCACAGAGTGTTTTGTGCCAATTTTCCATCCTTTTAGATTGACGGAAAGCATTTTACCTACGTAGAAACAGAAAACGAATAGAAAGAGCGTCGCATTGCGCTTACTGAAAGCTTAGGGCGGTCTCGGTGGTACGTTAGTGAAGTTATCTGGGGACACCTTAGCCACGTACATTGTGTTGGAGAGGCACCGAGAATTCATTCAGGAGTTCTCAAAGTTCGAGGACACAGTTGCCTTACACGTAGGCACGGTGGCAGCCGTGGACATGGCAGTGATTTGGAGAATGTTGTACTAGTCGGCTCTCGCTGTGATAATGCTTTGCAACAAATCTCCCCAAAACTCACTTACATAAAGAAGAATCTAGTTTTCTCGGACCTGTGGGCTAGCTGCAGCGGCTCTCTTGTAGACCTCTCGATGGCGGGTGTTGCTCCATGCCGTGGGTCAGTTTGAGGTCTGTCCCGCACACCTTACCGTGGAGCCCAACTGTGAGGCTGCAGGTCCCTGTCCTCTCGCAGAGTTCACTGAAACGTAAGAGGTGAGCCCAACCACACAAGGCCACGTAAGGCCTCTGCGACTCATTGAAGGCCATCGTGTCTTCCCTTGGCCTCCTGGGAACCCCCTGGCCCCAGGATGCAGCTTCGGTAGCCCAGGGCAACCGGCGGAGGTGGGCGGGCGGGGCTGCAGGAGGGTGGAACGCTGAGGTCACAGAGGGTGTGGGTGTGGCCACCTCTGCTGTGACTGAACCAAGGGCGTGGGTGGGGGACTGGGGGTCCAGGGCAGGGCCCTCAGAGCCCGGTAGGCCCAGGGGGGCGGCGCAAGCACCTAGGCCCAGGCCGAAGAGCGCCTTCTTGGTCTGCGCGGCAGGCCGGCCTCTCGCCTTGCCACTCAGGCCGCCCTCCCTCTTGAAGTGTGTGTGGCACGCGTCCGCGGAGTACACCTCGCTGCACAGGTAGCCGTGGGACTGGGCGTCGTAGCTTCCTGCGAGGCGGCCGGAGGTCCCGCAGGCGGGTGGGTCCCTGGGACAGACGTGCGGAGCGGCTCCTGCCCGGCCCCCCTGAGAACCGTCGCCGTTCCGTAAGGCGGGGCGCCTGCTTCAGAATGTAAATCACGTGTCCGCTCTATGGATACGCTGTTTAGTTTACCAGGCAAGACTTTCTTGGTGAAAGAAGCAGCGTTGGCTTGCATCGTCGAGCAGGCTTGTCATCTGGCTGTGCACTGGTACTCTCTCTCTGGGTGTGCTAGTCCGCAGGGCAGGGCATCCCCTGGGCAGGGTGGAGCGTGATCTCTGCGGCCTCGTCTTGCAGCTCCTTCCTTTCATTCTCAATCATCCTGCCCACAGTGGCCTCCTCTCAGGCCTGCATACTTACAACGGCGCATTGCCCGTGCTGCCCCTCTGCAGGAAGTGTCCCTCTCTTTAGTTTGCAGCTGACTGATGCCGCCTCACCCTTCTCATGTCTTCTCAGGTGTCACTTGGTCAAGAAAGCGTCCCCTTACCCACTCAACTCATCTCGTCTCCCTACCGTAGCTCACGTGACACCACGCACCTCTCGCTTATGGCCGTCATCGCCTTTCGCATCCAGTTTCAGGTAGGTAAGTTTACCCCGTGGCCCGTGAGGAAGAAGAGATCACGCCTGTTTTGCTTACTCTTGATTCCCAGCGACTAGCCCGGTTACTGATAACCTCTGTTAGAGGGAGAAAGGAATGCACCCAATCCCTGGTGAAGCCCCGACCGTTTTCCTTTCTAGTGTCCCTCGTACTCCTCCCTGCCGTCTGTGTCGCCCTTACTCCGCGTCTACCGTTTATGAGTTTACACCTGGGTTACGGTGACTGCTTCGGAGAATCGCATGCCTTTCTACCTCCCTCGCTGCGACCTCTCCTACACCTCCCAGGGCTCTTGGGTTATGCCCTTGCCCTCTTCCGAGCCGTCCGTGGCACCCGCTGTCAACCCCGTACGGCCAAGCTCCTAAGACTGACACTCCAGGCCCTCCGTAATTTGGCTTCAGTTTCACTTTCTAGACGTTTCAAGAAAGAACGGGGTCTAAATATCTGTGCACCTCTGCTCCGTTTCACATCTACCCACGAGGTTAATTTTTTTGTTTCTTCCAGTCCACCTATTTTGCACCTCCGTCTCTGCGAAGACTTCACTGAGAATCCAAGCGATTTCTGGATCCCTTCTCTCCCCTGAAGCTGTAAACAGTTTAACAAGACAGGTGCGGAACTGCCGTAAGGTAATCTACATCTTGTCTCCCTCTCTGGTATCTAACCTCCCTGCGAATGGGGGTACGTCTCCGTGTTCTGTGCGGTTTTCAGCACAGTACTCTCTACACGTAGTGGATATTTGATTTGGTAAGTGACCGAATAAGTGAATGAGTCACCAAGATAAGGGTATTGTCTCATTCTTTCTCGCTTTTTCCACTTCCAAGTTTCTTTAGTTAGTTTCCTCAGACAAAAGGTTTCTTTGTAGCTACACAGTGGCCAGGTCCAGAGAATGTTGCAGATAGCTGCTGAAAACATCCCTCCTCCACTTGAGAATGGCTTGCTCTCCCTCTCAAGCGGAGAGAGCTGGGATTCGATATTTAATTAAGCGCCTCTGTTCACTTGGCATTTAGAGGCACTAGGGGGCGTTAGTGCTCTACACCCGGTGAAATGCCTGTTTCGTTTGTGATTTTCCTTTGTGAAAAACAACTATGCACAGAGTGTTTTGTGCCAATTTTCCATCCTTTTAGATTGACGGAAAGCATTTTACCTACGTAGAAACAGAAAACGAATAGAAAGAGCGTCGCATTGCGTTTAATGAAAGCTTAGGGCGGTCTCGGTGGTACGTTAGTGAAGTTATCTGGGGACACCTTAGCCACGTACATTGTGTTGGAGAGGCACCGAGAATTCATTCAGGAGTTCTCAAAGTTCGAGGACACGGTTGCCTTACACGTAGGCACGGTGGCAGCCGTGGACATGGCAGTGATTTGGAGAATGTTGTACTAGTCGGCTCTCGCTGTGATAATGCTTTGCAACAAATCTCCCCAAAACTCACTTACATAAAGAAGAATCTAGTTTTCTCGGACCTGTGGGCTAGCTGCAGCGGCACTCTTGTAGACCTCTCGATGGCGGGTGTTGCTCCATGCCGTGGGTCAGTTTGAGGTCTGTCCCGCACAACTTACCGTGGAGCCCAACTGTGAGGCTGCAGCTCCCTGTCCTCTCGCAGAGTTCACTGAAACGTAAGAGGTGAGCCCAACCACACAAGGCCACGTAAGGCCTCTGCGACTCATTGAAGGCCATCGTGTCTTCCCTTGGCCTCCTGGGAACCCCCTGGCCCCAGGATGCAGCTTCGGTAGCCCAGGGCAACCGGCGGAGGGGGGCGGGCGGGGCTGCAGGAGGGTGGAACGCGGAGGTCACAGAGGGTGTGGGTGTGGTCACCTCTGCTGTGACTGAACCAAGGGCGTGGGTGGGGGGCTGGGGGTCCAGGGCAGGGCCCTCAGAGCCCGGTAGGCCCAGGGGGGCGGCGCAAGCACCTAGGCCCAGGCCGAAGAGCGCCTTCTTGGTCTGCGCGGCAGGCCGGCCTCTCGCCTTGCCACTCAGGCCGCCCTCCCTCTTGAAGTGTGTGTGGCACGCGTCCGCGGAGTACACCTCGCTGCACAGGTAGCCGTGGGACTGGGCGTCGTAGCTTCCTGCGAGGCGGCCGGAGGTCCCGCAGGCGGGTGGGTCCCTGGGACAGACGCGCGGAGCGGCTCCTGCCCGGCCCCCCTGAGAACCGTCGCCGTTCCGTAAGGCGGGGCGCCTGCTTCAGAATGTAAATCACGTGTCCGCTCTATGGATACGCTGTTTAGTTTACCAGGCAAGACTTTCTTGGTGAAAGAAGCAGCGTTGGCTTGCATCGTCGAGCAGGCTTCTCATCTGGCTGTGCACTGGTACTCTCTCTCTGGGTGTGCTAGTCCGCAGGGCAGGGCATCCCCTGGGCAGGGTGGAGCGTGATCTCTGCGGCCTCGTCTTGCAGCTCCTTCCTTTCATTCTCAATCATCCTGCCCACAGTGGCCTCCTCTCAGGCCTGCATACTTACAACGGCGCATTGCCCGTGCTGCCCCTCTGCAGGAAGTGTCCCTCTCTTTAGTTTGCAGCTGACTGATGCCGCCTCACCCTTCTCATGTCTTCTCAGGTGTCACTTGGTCAAGAAAGCGTCCCCTTACCCACTCAACTCATCTCGTCTCCCTACCGTAGCTCACGTGACACCACGCACCTCTCGCTTATGGCCGTCATCGCCTTTCGCATCCAGTTTCAGGTAGGTAAGTTTACCCCGTGGCCCGTGAGGAAGAAGAGATCACGCCTGTTTTGCTTACTCTTGATTCCCAGCGACTAGCCCGGTTACTGATAACCTCTGTTAGAGGGAGAAAGGAATGCACCCAATCCCTGGTGAAGCCCCGACCGTTTTCCTTTCTAGTGTCCCTCGTACTCCTCCCTGCCGTCTGTGTCGCCCTTACTCCGCGTCTACCGTTTATGAGTTTACACCTGGGTTACGGTGACTGCTTCGGAGAATCGCATGCCTTTCTACCTCCCTCGCTGCGACCTCTCCTACACCTCCCAGGGCTCTTGGGTTATGCCCTTGCCCTCTTCCGAGCCGTCCGTGGCACCCGCTGTCAACCCCGTACGGCCAAGCTCCTAAGACTGACACTCCAGGCCCTCCGTAATTTGGCTTCAGTTTCACTTTCTAGACGTTTCAAGAAAGAACGGGGTCTAAATATCTGTGCACCTCTGCTCCGTTTCACATCTACCCACGAGGTTAATTTTTTTGTTTCTTCCAGTCCACCTATTTTGCACCTCCGTCTCTGCGAAGACTTCACTGAGAATCCAAGCGATTTCTGGATCCCTTCTCTCCCCTGAAGCTGTAAACAGTTTAACAAGACAGGTGCGGAACTGCCGTAAGGTAATCTACATCTTGTCTCCCTCTCTGGTATCTAACCTCCCTGCGAATGGGGGTACGTCTCCGTGTTCTGTGCGGTTTTCAGCACAGTACTCTCTACACGTAGTGGATATTTGATTTGGTAAGTGACCGAATAAGTGAATGAGTCACCAAGATAAGGGTATTGTCTCATTCTTTCTCGCTTTTTCCACTTCCAAGTTTCTTTAGTTAGTTTCCTCAGACAAAAGGTTTCTTTGTAGCTACACAGTGGCCAGGTCCAGAGAATGTTGCAGATAGCTGCTGAAAACATCCCTCCTCCACTTGAGAATGGCTTGCTCTCCCTCTCAAGCGGAGAGAGCTGGGATTCGATATTTAATTAAGCGCCTCTGTTCACTTGGCATTTAGAGGCACTAGGGGGCGTTAGTGCTCTACACCCGGTGAAATGCCTGTTTCGTTTGTGATTTTCCTTTGTGAAAAACAACTATGCACAGAGTGTTTTGTGCCAATTTTCCATCCTTTTAGATTGACGGAAAGCATTTTACCTACGTAGAAACAGAAAACGAATAGAAAGAGCGTCGCATTGCGTTTAATGAAAGCTTAGGGCGGTCTCGGTGGTACGTTAGTGAAGTTATCTGGGGACACCTTAGCCACGTACATTGTGTTGGAGAGGCACCGAGAATTCATTCAGGAGTTCTCAAAGTTCGAGGACACGGTTGCCTTACACGTAGGCACGGTGGCAGCCGTGGACATGGCAGTGATTTGGAGAATGTTGTACTAGTCGGCTCTCGCTGTGATAATGCTTTGCAACAAATCTCCCCAAAACTCACTTACATAAAGAAGAATCTAGTTTTCTCGGACCTGTGGGCTAGCTGCAGCGGCACTCTTGTAGACCTCTCGATGGCGGGTGTTGCTCCATGCCGTGGGTCAGTTTGAGGTCTGTCCCGCACAACTTACCGTGGAGCCCAACTGTGAGGCTGCAGCTCCCTGTCCTCTCGCAGAGTTCACTGAAACGTAAGAGGTGAGCCCAACCACACAAGGCCACGTAAGGCCTCTGCGACTCATTGAAGGCCATCGTGTCTTCCCTTGGCCTCCTGGGAACCCCCTGGCCCCAGGATGCAGCTTCGGTAGCCCAGGGCAACCGGCGGAGGGGGGCGGGCGGGGCTGCAGGAGGGTGGAACGCTGAGGTCACAGAGGGTGTGGGTGTGGTCACCTCTGCTGTGACTGAACCAAGGGCGTGGGTGGGGGGCTGGGGGTCCAGGGCAGGGCCCTCAGAGCCCGGTAGGCCCAGGGGGGCGGCGCAAGCACCTAGGCCCAGGCCGAAGAGCGCCTTCTTGGTCTGCGCGGCAGGCCGGCCTCTCGCCTTGCCACTCAGGCCGCCCTCCCTCTTGAAGTGTGTGTGGCACGCGTCCGCGGAGTACACCTCGCTGCACAGGTAGCCGTGGGACTGGGCGTCGTAGCTTCCTGCGAGGCGGCCGGAGGTCCCGCAGGCGGGTGGGTCCCTGGGACAGACGCGCGGAGCGGCTCCTGCCCGGCCCCCCTGAGAACCGTCGCCGTTCCGTAAGGCGGGGCGCCTGCTTCAGAATGTAAATCACGTGTCCGCTCTATGGATACGCTGTTTAGTTTACCAGGCAAGACTTTCTTGGTGAAAGAAGCAGCGTTGGCTTGCATCGTCGAGCAGGCTTCTCATCTGGCTGTGCACTGGTACTCTCTCTCTGGGTGTGCTAGTCCGCAGGGCAGGGCATCCCCTGGGCAGGGTGGAGCGTGATCTCTGCGGCCTCGTCTTGCAGCTCCTTCCTTTCATTCTCAATCATCCTGCCCACAGTGGCCTCCTCTCAGGCCTGCATACTTACAACGGCGCATTGCCCGTGCTGCCCCTCTGCAGGAAGTGTCCCTCTGTTTAGTTTGCAGCTGACTGATGCCGCCTCACCCTTCTCATCTCTTCTCAGGTGTCACTTGGTCAAGAAAGCGTCCCCTTACCTACTCAACTCATCTCGTCTCCCTACCGTAGCTCACGTGACACCACGCACCTCTCGCTTATGGCCGTCATCGCCTTTCGCATCCAGTTTCAGGTAGGTAAGTTTACCCCGTGGTCCGTGAGGAAGAAGAGATCACGCCTGTTTTGCTTACTCTTGATTCCCAGCGACTAGCCCGGTTACTGATAACCTCTGTTAGAGGGAGAAAGGAATGCACCCAATCCCTGGTGAAGCCCCGACCGTTTTCCTTTCTAGTGTCCCTCGTACTCCTCCCTGCCGTCTGTGTCGCCCTTACTCCGCGTCTACCGTTTATGAGTTTACACCTGGGTTACGGTGACTGCTTCGGAGAATCGCATGCCTTTCTACCTCCCTCGCTGCGACCTCTCCTACACCTCCCAGGGCTCTTGGGTTATGCCCTTGCCCTCTTCCGAGCCGTCCGTGGCACCCGCTGTCAACCCCGTACGGCCAAGCTCCTAAGACTGACACTCCAGGCCCTCCGTAATTTGGCTTCAGTTTCACTTTCTAGACGTTTCAAGAAAGAACGGGGTCTAAATATCTGTGCACCTCTGCTCCGTTTCATATCTACCCACGAGGTTAATTTTTTTGTTTCTTCCAGTCCACCTATTTTGCACCTCCGTCTCTGCGAAGACTTCACTGAGAATCCAAGCGATTTCTGGATCCCTTCTCTCCCCTGAAGCTGTAAACAGTTTAACAAGACAGGTGCGGAACTGCCGTAAGGTAATCTACATCTTGTCTCCCTCTCTGGTATCTAACCTCCCGGCGAATGGGGGTACGTCTCCGTGTTCTGTGCGGTTTTCAGCACAGTACTCTCTACACGTAGTGGATATTTGATTTGGTAAGTGACCGAATAAGTGAATGAGTCACCAAGATAAGGGTATTGTCTCATTCTTTCTCGCTTTTTCCACTTCCAAGTTTCTTTAGTTAGTTTCCTCAGACAAAAGGTTTCTTTGTAGCTACACAGTGGCCAGGTCCAGAGAATGTTGCAGATAGCTGCTGAAAACATCCCTCCTCCACTTGAGAATGGCTTGCTCTCCCTCTCAAGCGGAGAGAGCTGGGATTCGATATTTAATTAAGCGCCTCTGTTCACTTGGCATTTAGAGGCACTAGGGGGCGTTAGTGCTCTACACCCGGTGAAATGCCTGTTTCGTTTGTGATTTTCCTTTGTGAAAAACAACTATGCACAGAGTGTTTTGTGCCAATTTTCCATCCTTTTAGATTGACGGAAAGCATTTTACCTACGTAGAAACAGAAAACGAATAGAAAGAGCGTCGCATTGCGCTTACTGAAAGCTTAGGGCGGTCTCGGTGGTACGTTAGTGAAGTTATCTGGGGACACCTTAGCCACGTACATTGTGTTGGAGAGGCACCGAGAATTCATTCAGGAGTTCTCAAAGTTCGAGGACACAGTTGCCTTACACGTAGGCACGGTGGCAGCCGTGGACATGGCAGTGATTTGGAGAATGTTGTACTAGTCGGCTCTCGCTGTGATAATGCTTTGCAACAAATCTCCCCAAAACTCACTTACATAAAGAAGAATCTAGTTTTCTCGGACCTGTGGGCTAGCTGCAGCGGCTCTCTTGTAGACCTCTCGATGGCGGGTGTTGCTCCATGCCGTGGGTCAGTTTGAGGTCTGTCCCGCACACCTTACCGTGGAGCCCAACTGTGAGGCTGCAGCTCCCTGTCCTCTCGCAGAGTTCACTGAAACGTAAGAGGTGAGCCCAACCACACAAGGCCACGTAAGGCCTCTGCGACTCATTGAAGGCCATCGTGTCTTCCCTTGGCCTCCTGGGAACCCCCTGGCCCCAGGATGCAGCTTCGGTAGCCCAGGGCAACCGGCGGAGGGGGGCGGGCGGGGCTGCAGGAGGGTGGAACGCTGAGGTCACAGAGGGTGTGGGTGTGGCCACCTCTGCTGTGACTGAACCAAGGGCGTGGGTGGGGGACTGGGGGTCCAGGGCAGGGCCCTCAGAGCCCGGTAGGCCCAGGGGGGCGGCGCAAGCACCTAGGCCCAGGCCGAAGAGC
This sequence comes from Leucopleurus acutus, assembly GCF_964270905.1. Taxonomy (NCBI): domain Eukaryota; kingdom Metazoa; phylum Chordata; class Mammalia; order Artiodactyla; family Delphinidae; genus Leucopleurus; species Leucopleurus acutus. The sequence goes on along the minus strand of NC_139143.1, from coordinate 34,248,718 downwards.
GCCTTCTTGGTCTGCGCGGCAGGCCGGCCTCTCGCCTTGCCACTCAGGCCGCCCTCCCTCTTGAAGTGTGTGTGGCACGCGTCCGCGGAGTACACCTCGCTGCACAGGTAGCCGTGGGACTGGGCGTCGTAGCTTCCTGCGAGGCGGCCGGAGGTCCCGCAGGCGGGTGGGTCCCTGGGACAGACGCGCGGAGCGGCTCCTGCCCGGCCCCCCTGAGAACCGTCGCCGTTCCGTAAGGCGGGGCGCCTGCTTCAGAATGTAAATCACGTGTCCGCTCTATGGATACGCTGTTTAGTTTACCAGGCAAGACTTTCTTGGTGAAAGAAGCAGCGTTGGCTTGCATCCTCGAGCAGGCTTGTCATCTGGCTGTGCACTGGTACTCTCTCTCTGGGTGTGCTAGTCCGCAGGGCAGGGCATCCCCTGGGCAGGGTGGAGCGTGATCTCTGCGGCCTCGTCTTGCAGCTCCTTCCTTTCATTCTCAATCATCCTGCCCACAGTGGCCTCCTCTCAGGCCTGCATACTTACAACGGCGCATTGCCCGTGCTGCCCCTCTGCAGGAAGTGTCCCTCTGTTTAGTTTGCAGCTGACTGATGCCGCCTCACCCTTCTCATCTCTTCTCAGGTGTCACTTGGTCAAGAAAGCGTCCCCTTACCCACTCAACTCATCTCGTCTCCCTACCGTAGCTCACGTGACACCACGCACCTCTCGCTTATGGCCGTCATCGCCTTTCGCATCCAGTTTCAGGTAGGTAAGTTTACCCCGTGGCCCGTGAGGAAGAAGAGATCACGCCTGTTTTGCTTACTCTTGATTCCCAGCGACTAGCCCGGTTACTGATAACCTCTGTTAGAGGGAGAAAGGAATGCACCCAATCCCTGGTGAAGCCCCGACCGTTTTCCTTTCTAGTGTCCCTCGTACTCCTCCCTGCCGTCTGTGTCGCCCTTACTCCGCGTCTACCGTTTATGAGTTTACACCTGGGTTACGGTGACTGCTTCGGAGAATCGCATGCCTTTCTACCTCCCTCGCTGCGACCTCTCCTACACCTCCCAGGGCTCTTGGGTTATGCCCTTGCCCTCTTCCGAGCCGTCCGTGGCACCCGCTGTCAACCCCGTACGGCCAAGCTCCTAAGACTGACACTCCAGGCCCTCCGTAATTTGGCTTCAGTTTCACTTTCTAGACGTTTCAAGAAAGAACGGGGTCTAAATATCTGTGCACCTCTGCTCCGTTTCACATCTACCCACGAGGTTAATTTTTTTGTTTCTTCCAGTCCACCTATTTTGCACCTCCGTCTCTGCGAAGACTTCACTGAGAATCCAAGCGATTTCTGGATCCCTTCTCTCCCCTGAAGCTGTAAACAGTTTAACAAGACAGGTGCGGAACTGCCGTAAGGTAATCTACATCTTGTCTCCCTCTCTGGTATCTAACCTCCCTGCGAATGGGGGTACGTCTCCGTGTTCTGTGCGGTTTTCAGCACAGTACTCTCTACACGTAGTGGATATTTGATTTGGTAAGTGACCGAATAAGTGAATGAGTCACCAAGATAAGGGTATTGTCTCATTCTTTCTCGCTTTTTCCACTTCCAAGTTTCTTTAGTTAGTTTCCTCAGACAAAAGGTTTCTTTGTAGCTACACAGTGGCCAGGTCCAGAGAATGTTGCAGATAGCTGCTGAAAACATCCCTCCTCCACTTGAGAATGGCTTGCTCTCCCTCTCAAGCGGAGAGAGCTGGGATTCGATATTTAATTAAGCGCCTCTGTTCACTTGGCATTTAGAGGCACTAGGGGGCGTTAGTGCTCTACACCCGGTGAAATGCCTGTTTCGTTTGTGATTTTCCTTTGTGAAAAACAACTATGCACAGAGTGTTTTGTGCCAATTTTCCATCCTTTTAGATTGACGGAAAGCATTTTACCTACGTAGAAACAGAAAACGAATAGAAAGAGCGTCGCATTGCGTTTAATGAAAGCTTAGGGCGGTCTCGGTGGTACGTTAGTGAAGTTATCTGGGGACACCTTAGCCACGTACATTGTGTTGGAGAGGCACCGAGAATTCATTCAGGAGTTCTCAAAGTTCGAGGACACGGTTGCCTTACACGTAGGCACGGTGGCAGCCGTGGACATGGCAGTGATTTGGAGAATGTTGTACTAGTCGGCTCTCGCTGTGATAATGCTTTGCAACAAATCTCCCCAAAACTCACTTACATAAAGAAGAATCTAGTTTTCTCGGACCTGTGGGCTAGCTGCAGCGGCACTCTTGTAGACCTCTCGATGGCGGGTGTTGCTCCATGCCGTGGGTCAGTTTGAGGTCTGTCCCGCACAACTTACCGTGGAGCCCAACTGTGAGGCTGCAGCTCCCTGTCCTCTCGCAGAGTTCACTGAAACGTAAGAGGTGAGCCCAACCACACAAGGCCACGTAAGGCCTCTGCGACTCATTGAAGGCCATCGTGTCTTCCCTTGGCCTCCTGGGAACCCCCTGGCCCCAGGATGCAGCTTCGGTAGCCCAGGGCAACCGGCGGAGGGGGGCGGGCGGGGCTGCAGGAGGGTGGAACGCGGAGGTCACAGAGGGTGTGGGTGTGGTCACCTCTGCTGTGACTGAACCAAGGGCGTGGGTGGGGGGCTGGGGGTCCAGGGCAGGGCCCTCAGAGCCCGGTAGGCCCAGGGGGGCGGCGCAAGCACCTAGGCCCAGGCCGAAGAGCGCCTTCTTGGTCTGCGCGGCAGGCCGGCCTCTCGCCTTGCCACTCAGGCCGCCCTCCCTCTTGAAGTGTGTGTAGCACGCGTCCGCGGAGTACACCTCGCTGCACAGGTAGCCGTGGGACTGGGCGTCGTAGCTTCCTGCGAGGCGGCCGGAGGTCCCGCAGGCGGGTGGGTCCCTGGGACAGACGCGCGGAGCGGCTCCTGCCCGGCCCCCCTGAGAACCGTCGCCGTTCCGTAAGGCGGGGCGCCTGCTTCAGAATGTAAATCACGTGTCCGCTCTATGGATACGCTGTTTAGTTTACCAGGCAAGACTTTCTTGGTGAAAGAAGCAGCGTTGGCTTGCATCGTCGAGCAGGCTTCTCATCTGGCTGTGCACTGGTACTCTCTCTCTGGGTGTGCTAGTCCGCAGGGCAGGGCATCCCCTGGGCAGGGTGGAGCGTGATCTCTGCGGCCTCGTCTTGCAGCTCCTTCCTTTCATTCTCAATCATCCTGCCCACAGTGGCCTCCTCTCAGGCCTGCATACTTACAACGGCGCATTGCCCGTGCTGCCCCTCTGCAGGAAGTGTCCCTCTGTTTAGTTTGCAGCTGACTGATGCCGCCTCACCCTTCTCATCTCTTCTCAGGTGTCACTTGGTCAAGAAAGCGTCCCCTTACCTACTCAACTCATCTCGTCTCCCTACCGTAGCTCACGTGACACCACGCACCTCTCGCTTATGGCCGTCATCGCCTTTCGCATCCAGTTTCAGGTAGGTAAGTTTACCCCGTGGTCCGTGAGGAAGAAGAGATCACGCCTGTTTTGCTTACTCTTGATTCCCAGCGACTAGCCCGGTTACTGATAACCTCTGTTAGAGGGAGAAAGGAATGCACCCAATCCCTGGTGAAGCCCCGACCGTTTTCCTTTCTAGTGTCCCTCGTACTCCTCCCTGCCGTCTGTGTCGCCCTTACTCCGCGTCTACCGTTTATGAGTTTACACCTGGGTTACGGTGACTGCTTCGGAGAATCGCATGCCTTTCTACCTCCCTCGCTGCGACCTCTCCTACACCTCCCAGGGCTCTTGGGTTATGCCCTTGCCCTCTTCCGAGCCGTCCGTGGCACCCGCTGTCAACCCCGTACGGCCAAGCTCCTAAGACTGACACTCCAGGCCCTCCGTAATTTGGCTTCAGTTTCACTTTCTAGACGTTTCAAGAAAGAACGGGGCCTAAATATCTGTGCACCTCTGCTCCGTTTCATATCTACCCACGAGGTTAATTTTTTTGTTTCTTCCAGTCCACCTATTTTGCACCTCCGTCTCTGCGAAGACTTCACTGAGAATCCAAGCGATTTCTGGATCCCTTCTCTCCCCTGAAGCTGTAAACAGTTTAACAAGACAGGTGCGGAACTGCCGTAAGGTAATCTACATCTTGTCTCCCTCTCTGGTATCTAACCTCCCTGCGAATGGGGGTACGTCTCCGTGTCCTGTGCGGTTTTCAGCACAGTACTCTCTACACGTAGTGGATATTTGATTTGGTAAGTGACCGAATAAGTGAATGAGTCACCAAGATAAGGGTATTGTCTCATTCTTTCTCGCTTTTTCCACTTCCAAGTTTCTTTAGTTAGTTTCCTCAGACAAAAGGTTTCTTTGTAGCTACACAGTGGCCAGGTCCAGAGAATGTTGCAGATAGCTGCTGAAAACATCCCTCCTCCACTTGAGAATGGCTTGCTCTCCCTCTCAAGCGGAGAGAGCTGGGATTCGATATTTAATTAAGCGCCTCTGTTCACTTGGCATTTAGAGGCACTAGGGGGCGTTAGTGCTCTACACCCGGTGAAATGCCTGTTTCGTTTGTGATTTTCCTTTGTGAAAAACAACTATGCACAGAGTGTTTTGTGCCAATTTTCCATCCTTTTAGATTGACGGAAAGCATTTTACCTACGTAGAAACAGAAAACGAATAGAAAGAGCGTCGCATTGCGTTTAATGAAAGCTTAGGGCGGTCTCGGTGGTACGTTAGTGAAGTTATCTGGGGACACCTTAGCCACGTACATTGTGTTGGAGAGGCACCGAGAATTCATTCAGGAGTTCTCAAAGTTCGAGGACACGGTTGCCTTACACGTAGGCACGGTGGCAGCCGTGGACATGGCAGTGATTTGGAGAATGTTGTACTAGTCGGCTCTCGCTGTGATAATGCTTTGCAACAAATCTCCCCAAAACTCACTTACATAAAGAAGAATCTAGTTTTCTCGGACCTGTGGGCTAGCTGCAGCGGCTCTCTTGTAGACCTCTCGATGGCGGGTGTTGTTCCATGCCGTGGGTCAGTTTGAGGTCTGTCCCGCACACCTTACCGTGGAGCCCAACTGTGAGGCTGCAGGTCCCTGTCCTCTCGCAGAGTTCACTGAAACGTAAGAGGTGAGCCCAACCACACAAGGCCACGTAAGGCCTCTGCGACTCATTGAAGGCAATCGTGTCTTCCCTTGGCCTCCTGGGAACCCCCTGGCCCCAGGATGCAGCTTCGGTAGCCCAGGGCAACCGGCGGAGGGGGGCGGGCGGGGCTGCAGGAGGGTGGAACGCTGAGGTCACAGAGGGTGTGGGTGTGGCCACCTCTGCTGTGACTGAACCAAGGGCGTGGGTGGGGGACTGGGGGTCCAGGGCAGGGCCCTCAGAGCCCGGTAGGCCCAGGGGGGCGGCGCAAGCACCTAGGCCCAGGCCGAAGAGCGCCTTCTTGGTCTGCGCGGCAGGCCGGCCTCTCGCCTTGCCACTCAGGCCGCCCTCCCTCTTGAAGTGTGTGTGGCACGCGTCCGCGGAGTACACCTCACTGCACAGGTAGCCGTGGGACTGGGCGTCGTAGCTTCCTGCGAGGCGGCCGGAGGTCCCGCAGGCGGGTGGGTCCCTGGGACAGACGCGCGGAGCGGCTCCTGCCCGGCCCCCCTGAGAACCGTCGCCGTTCCGTAAGGCGGGGCGCCTGCTTCAGAATGTAAATCACGTGTCCGCTCTATGGATACGCTGTTTAGTTTACCAGGCAAGACTTTCTTGGTGAAAGAAGCAGCGTTGGCTTGCATCGTCGAGCAGGCTTGTCATCTGGCTGTGCACTGGTACTCTCTCTCTGGGTGTGCTAGTCCGCAGGGCAGGGCATCCCCTGGGCAGGGTGGAGCGTGATCTCTGCGGCCTCGTCTTGCAGCTCCTTCCTTTCATTCTCAATCATCCTGCCCACAGTGGCCTCCTCTCAGGCCTGCATACTTACAACGGCGCATTGCCCGTGCTGCCCCTCTGCAGGAAGTGTCCCTCTGTTTAGTTTGCAGCTGACTGATGCCGCCTCACCCTTCTCATCTCTTCTCAGGTGTCACTTGGTCAAGAAAGCGTCCCCTTACCTACTCAACTCATCTCGTCTCCCTACCGTAGCTCACGTGACACCACGCACCTCTCGCTTATGGCCGTCATCGCCTTTCGCATCCAGTTTCAGGTAGGTAAGTTTACCCCGTGGTCCGTGAGGAAGAAGAGATCACGCCTGTTTTGCTTACTCTTGATTCCCAGCGACTAGCCCGGTTACTGATAACCTCTGTTAGAGGGAGAAAGGAATGCACCCAATCCCTGGTGAAGCCCCGACCGTTTTCCTTTCTAGTGTCCCTCGTACTCCTCCCTGCCGTCTGTGTCGCCCTTACTCCGCGTCTACCGTTTATGAGTTTACACCTGGGTTACGGTGACTGCTTCGGAGAATCGCATGCCTTTCTACCTCCCTCGCTGCGACCTCTCCTACACCTCCCAGGGCTCTTGGGTTATGCCCTTGCCCTCTTCCGAGCCGTCCGTAGCACCCGCTGTCAACCCCGTACGGCCAAGCTCCTAAGACTGACACTCCAGGCCCTCCGTAATTTGGCTTCAGTTTCACTTTCTAGACGTTTCAAGAAAGAACGGGGTCTAAATATCTGGGCACCTCTGCTCCGTTTCATATCTACCCACGAGGTTAATTTTTTTGTTTCTTCCAGTCCACCTATTTTGCACCTCCGTCTCTGCGAAGACTTCACTGAGAATCCAAGCGATTTCTGGATCCCTTCTCTCCCCTGAAGCTGTAAACAGTTTAACAAGACAGGTGCGGAACTGCCGTAAGGTAATCTACATCTTGTCTCCCTCTCTGGTATCTAACCTCCCGGCGAATGGGGGTACGTCTCCGTGTTCTGTGCGGTTTTCAGCACAGTACTCTCTACACGTAGTGGATATTTGATTTGGTAAGTGACCGAATAAGTGAATGAGTCACCAAGATAAGGGTATTGTCTCATTCTTTCTCGCTTTTTCCACTTCCAAGTTTCTTTAGTTAGTTTCCTCAGACAAAAGGTTTCTTTGTAGCTACACAGTGGCCAGGTCCAGAGAATGTTGCAGATAGCTGCTGAAAACATCCCTCCTCCACTTGAGAATGGCTTGCTCTCCCTCTCAAGCGGAGAGAGCTGGGATTCGATATTTAATTAAGCGCCTCTGTTCACTTGGCATTTAGAGGCACTAGGGGGCGTTAGTGCTCTACACCCGGTGAAATGCCTGTTTCGTTTGTGATTTTCCTTTGTGAAAAACAACTATGCACAGAGTGTTTTGTGCCAATTTTCCATCCTTTTAGATTGACGGAAAGCATTTTACCTACGTAGAAACAGAAAACGAATAGAAAGAGCGTTGCATTGCGTTTAATGAAAGCTTAGGGCGGTCTCGGTGGTACGTTAGTGAAGTTATCTGGGGACACCTTAGCCACGTACATTGTGTTGGAGAGGCACCGAGAATTCATTCAGGAGTTCTCAAAGTTCGAGGACACAGTTGCCTTACACGTAGGCACGGTGGCAGCCGTGGACATGGCAGTGATTTGGAGAATGTTGTACTCGTCGGCTCTCGCTGTGATAATGCTTTGCAACAAATCTCCCCAAAACTCACTTACATAAAGAAGAATCTAGTTTTCTCGGACCTGTGGGCTAGCTGCAGCGGCTCTCTTGTAGACCTCTCGATGGCGGGTGTTGCTCCATGCCGTGGGTCAGTTTGAGGTCTGTCCCGCACACCTTACCGTGGAGCCCAACTGTGAGGCTGCAGGTCCCTGTCCTCTCGCAGAGTTCACTGAAACGTAAGAGGTGAGCCCAACCACACAAGGCCACGTAAGGCCTCTGCGACTCATTGAAGGCCATCGTGTCTTCCCTTGGCCTCCTGGGAACCCCCTGGCCCCAGGATGCAGCTTCGGTAGCCCAGGGCAACCGGCGGAGGTGGGCGGGCGGGGCTGCAGGAGGGTGGAACGCTGAGGTCACAGAGGGTGTGGGTGTGGCCACCTCTGCTGTGACTGAACCAAGGGCGTGGGTGGGGGACTGGGGGTCCAGGGCAGGGCCCTCAGAGCCCGGTAGGCCCAGGGGGGCGGCGCAAGCACCTAGGCCCAGGCCGAAGAGCGCCTTCTTGGTCTGCGCGGCAGGCCGGCCTCTCGCCTTGCCACTCAGGCCGCCCTCCCTCTTGAAGTGTGTGTGGCACGCGTCCGCGGAGTACACCTCGCTGCACAGGTAGCCGTGGGACTGGGCGTCGTAGCTTCCTGCGAGGCGGCCGGAGGTCCCGCAGGCGGGTGGGTCCCTGGGACAGACGTGCGGAGCGGCTCCTGCCCGGCCCCCCTGAGAACCGTCGCCGTTCCGTAAGGCGGGGCGCCTGCTTCAGAATGTAAATCACGTGTCCGCTCTATGGATACGCTGTTTAGTTTACCAGGCAAGACTTTCTTGGTGAAAGAAGCAGCGTTGGCTTGCATCGTCGAGCAGGCTTGTCATCTGGCTGTGCACTGGTACTCTCTCTCTGGGTGTGCTAGTCCGCAGGGCAGGGCATCCCCTGGGCAGGGTGGAGCGTGATCTCTGCGGCCTCGTCTTGCAGCTCCTTCCTTTCATTCTCAATCATCCTGCCCACAGTGGCCTCCTCTCAGGCCTGCATACTTACAACGGCGCATTGCCCGTGCTGCCCCTCTGCAGGAAGTGTCCCTCTCTTTAGTTTGCAGCTGACTGATGCCGCCTCACCCTTCTCATGTCTTCTCAGGTGTCACTTGGTCAAGAAAGCGTCCCCTTACCCACTCAACTCATCTCGTCTCCCTACCGTAGCTCACGTGACACCACGCACCTCTCGCTTATGGCCGTCATCGCCTTTCGCATCCAGTTTCAGGTAGGTAAGTTTACCCCGTGGCCCGTGAGGAAGAAGAGATCACGCCTGTTTTGCTTACTCTTGATTCCCAGCGACTAGCCCGGTTACTGATAACCTCTGTTAGAGGGAGAAAGGAATGCACCCAATCCCTGGTGAAGCCCCGACCGTTTTCCTTTCTAGTGTCCCTCGTACTCCTCCCTGCCGTCTGTGTCGCCCTTACTCCGCGTCTACCGTTTATGAGTTTACACCTGGGTTACGGTGACTGCTTCGGAGAATCGCATGCCTTTCTACCTCCCTCGCTGCGACCTCTCCTACACCTCCCAGGGCTCTTGGGTTATGCCCTTGCCCTCTTCCGAGCCGTCCGTGGCACCCGCTGTCAACCCCGTACGGCCAAGCTCCTAAGACTGACACTCCAGGCCCTCCGTAATTTGGCTTCAGTTTCACTTTCTAGACGTTTCAAGAAAGAACGGGGTCTAAATATCTGTGCACCTCTGCTCCGTTTCACATCTACCCACGAGGTTAATTTTTTTGTTTCTTCCAGTCCACCTATTTTGCACCTCCGTCTCTGCGAAGACTTCACTGAGAATCCAAGCGATTTCTGGATCCCTTCTCTCCCCTGAAGCTGTAAACAGTTTAACAAGACAGGTGCGGAACTGCCGTAAGGTAATCTACATCTTGTCTCCCTCTCTGGTATCTAACCTCCCTGCGAATGGGGGTACGTCTCCGTGTTCTGTGCGGTTTTCAGCACAGTACTCTCTACACGTAGTGGATATTTGATTTGGTAAGTGACCGAATAAGTGAATGAGTCACCAAGATAAGGGTATTGTCTCATTCTTTCTCGCTTTTTCCACTTCCAAGTTTCTTTAGTTAGTTTCCTCAGACAAAAGGTTTCTTTGTAGCTACACAGTGGCCAGGTCCAGAGAATGTTGCAGATAGCTGCTGAAAACATCCCTCCTCCACTTGAGAATGGCTTGCTCTCCCTCTCAAGCGGAGAGAGCTGGGATTCGATATTTAATTAAGCGCCTCTGTTCACTTGGCATTTAGAGGCACTAGGGGGCGTTAGTGCTCTACACCCGGTGAAATGCCTGTTTCGTTTGTGATTTTCCTTTGTGAAAAACAACTATGCACAGAGTGTTTTGTGCCAATTTTCCATCCTTTTAGATTGACGGAAAGCATTTTACCTACGTAGAAACAGAAAACGAATAGAAAGAGCGTCGCATTGCGTTTAATGAAAGCTTAGGGCGGTCTCGGTGGTACGTTAGTGAAGTTATCTGGGGACACCTTAGCCACGTACATTGTGTTGGAGAGGCACCGAGAATTCATTCAGGAGTTCTCAAAGTTCGAGGACACGGTTGCCTTACACGTAGGCACGGTGGCAGCCGTGGACATGGCAGTGATTTGGAGAATGTTGTACTAGTCGGCTCTCGCTGTGATAATGCTTTGCAACAAATCTCCCCAAAACTCACTTACATAAAGAAGAATCTAGTTTTCTCGGACCTGTGGGCTAGCTGCAGCGGCACTCTTGTAGACCTCTCGATGGCGGGTGTTGCTCCATGCCGTGGGTCAGTTTGAGGTCTGTCCCGCACAACTTACCGTGGAGCCCAACTGTGAGGCTGCAGCTCCCTGTCCTCTCGCAGAGTTCACTGAAACGTAAGAGGTGAGCCCAACCACACAAGGCCACGTAAGGCCTCTGCGACTCATTGAAGGCCATCGTGTCTTCCCTTGGCCTCCTGGGAACCCCCTGGCCCCAGGATGCAGCTTCGGTAGCCCAGGGCAACCGGCGGAGGGGGGCGGGCGGGGCTGCAGGAGGGTGGAACGCGGAGGTCACAGAGGGTGTGGGTGTGGTCACCTCTGCTGTGACTGAACCAAGGGCGTGGGTGGGGGGCTGGGGGTCCAGGGCAGGGCCCTCAGAGCCCGGTAGGCCCAGGGGGGCGGCGCAAGCACCTAGGCCCAGGCCGAAGAGCGCCTTCTTGGTCTGCGCGGCAGGCCGGCCTCTCGCCTTGCCACTCAGGCCGCCCTCCCTCTTGAAGTGTGTGTGGCACGCGTCCGCGGAGTACACCTCGCTGCACAGGTAGCCGTGGGACTGGGCGTCGTAGCTTCCTGCGAGGCGGCCGGAGGTCCCGCAGGCGGGTGGGTCCCTGGGACAGACGCGCGGAGCGGCTCCTGCCCGGCCCCCCTGAGAACCGTCGCCGTTCCGTAAGGCGGGGCGCCTGCTTCAGAATGTAAATCACGTGTCCGCTCTATGGATACGCTGTTTAGTTTACCAGGCAAGACTTTCTTGGTGAAAGAAGCAGCGTTGGCTTGCATCGTCGAGCAGGCTTCTCATCTGGCTGTGCACTGGTACTCTCTCTCTGGGTGTGCTAGTCCGCAGGGCAGGGCATCCCCTGGGCAGGGTGGAGCGTGATCTCTGCGGCCTCGTCTTGCAGCTCCTTCCTTTCATTCTCAATCATCCTGCCCACAGTGGCCTCCTCTCAGGCCTGCATACTTACAACGGCGCATTGCCCGTGCTGCCCCTCTGCAGGAAGTGTCCCTCTCTTTAGTTTGCAGCTGACTGATGCCGCCTCACCCTTCTCATGTCTTCTCAGGTGTCACTTGGTCAAGAAAGCGTCCCCTTACCCACTCAACTCATCTCGTCTCCCTACCGTAGCTCACGTGACACCACGCACCTCTCGCTTATGGCCGTCATCGCCTTTCGCATCCAGTTTCAGGTAGGTAAGTTTACCCCGTGGCCCGTGAGGAAGAAGAGATCACGCCTGTTTTGCTTACTCTTGATTCCCAGCGACTAGCCCGGTTACTGATAACCTCTGTTAGAGGGAGAAAGGAATGCACCCAATCCCTGGTGAAGCCCCGACCGTTTTCCTTTCTAGTGTCCCTCGTACTCCTCCCTGCCGTCTGTGTCGCCCTTACTCCGCGTCTACCGTTTATGAGTTTACACCTGGGTTACGGTGACTGCTTCGGAGAATCGCATGCCTTTCTACCTCCCTCGCTGCGACCTCTCCTACACCTCCCAGGGCTCTTGGGTTATGCCCTTGCCCTCTTCCGAGCCGTCCGTGGCACCCGCTGTCAACCCCGTACGGCCAAGCTCCTAAGACTGACACTCCAGGCCCTCCGTAATTTGGCTTCAGTTTCACTTTCTAGACGTTTCAAGAAAGAACGGGGTCTAAATATCTGTGCACCTCTGCTCCGTTTCACATCTACCCACGAGGTTAATTTTTTTGTTTCTTCCAGTCCACCTATTTTGCACCTCCGTCTCTGCGAAGACTTCACTGAGAATCCAAGCGATTTCTGGATCCCTTCTCTCCCCTGAAGCTGTAAACAGTTTAACAAGACAGGTGCGGAACTGCCGTAAGGTAATCTACATCTTGTCTCCCTCTCTGGTATCTAACCTCCCTGCGAATGGGGGTACGTCTCCGTGTTCTGTGCGGTTTTCAGCACAGTACTCTCTACACGTAGTGGATATTTGATTTGGTAAGTGACCGAATAAGTGAATGAGTCACCAAGATAAGGGTATTGTCTCATTCTTTCTCGCTTTTTCCACTTCCAAGTTTCTTTAGTTAGTTTCCTCAGACAAAAGGTTTCTTTGTAGCTACACAGTGGCCAGGTCCAGAGAATGTTGCAGATAGCTGCTGAAAACATCCCTCCTCCACTTGAGAATGGCTTGCTCTCCCTCTCAAGCGGAGAGAGCTGGGATTCGATATTTAATTAAGCGCCTCTGTTCACTTGGCATTTAGAGGCACTAGGGGGCGTTAGTGCTCTACACCCGGTGAAATGCCTGTTTCGTTTGTGATTTTCCTTTGTGAAAAACAACTATGCACAGAGTGTTTTGTGCCAATTTTCCATCCTTTTAGATTGATGGAAAGCATTTTACCTACGTAGAAACAGAAAACGAATAGAAAGAGCGTCGCATTGCGTTTAATGAAAGCTTAGGGCGGTCTCGGTGGTACGTTAGTGAAGTTATCTGGGGACACCTTAGCCACGTACATTGTGTTGGAGAGGCACCGAGAATTCATTCAGGAGTTCTCAAAGTTCGAGGACACGGTTGCCTTACACGTAGGCACGGTGGCAGCCGTGGACATGGCAGTGATTTGGAGAATGTTGTACTAGTCGGCTCTCGCTGTGATAATGCTTTGCAACAAATCTCCCCAAAACTCACTTACATAAAGAAGAATCTAGTTTTCTCGGACCTGTGGGCTAGCTGCAGCGGCACTCTTGTAGACCTCTCGATGGCGGGTGTTGCTCCATGCCGTGGGTCAGTTTGAGGTCTGTCCCGCACAACTTACCGTGGAGCCCAACTGTGAGGCTGCAGCTCCCTGTCCTCTCGCAGAGTTCACTGAAACGTAAGAGGTGAGCCCAACCACACAAGGCCACGTAAGGCCTCTGCGACTCATTGAAGGCCATCGTGTCTTCCCTTGGCCTCCTGGGAACCCCCTGGCCCCAGGATGCAGCTTCGGTAGCCCAGGGCAACCGGCGGAGGGGGGCGGGCGGGGCTGCAGGAGGGTGGAACGCGGAGGTCACAGAGGGTGTGGGTGTGGTCACCTCTGCTGTGACTGAACCAAGGGCGTGGGTGGGGGGCTGGGGGTCCAGGGCAGGGCCCTCAGAGCCCGGTAGGCCCAGGGGGGCGGCGCAAGCACCTAGGCCCAGGCCGAAGAGCGCCTTCTTGGTCTGCGCGGCAGGCCGGCCTCTCGCCTTGCCACTCAGGCCGCCCTCCCTCTTGAAGTGTGTGTGGCACGCGTCCGCGGAGTACACCTCGCTGCACAGGTAGCCGTGGGACTGGGCGTCGTAGCTTCCTGCGAGGCGGCCGGAGGTCCCGCAGGCGGGTGGGTCCCTGGGACAGACGCGCGGAGCGGCTCCTGCCCGGCCCCCCTGAGAACCGTCGCCGTTCCGTAAGGCGGGGCGCCTGCTTCAGAATGTAAATCACGTGTCCGCTCTATGGATACGCTGTTTAGTTTACCAGGCAAGACTTTCTTGGTGAAAGAAGCAGCGTTGGCTTGCATCGTCGAGCAGGCTTCTCATCTGGCTGTGCACTGGTACTCTCTCTCTGGGTGTGCTAGTCCGCAGGGCAGGGCATCCCCTGGGCAGGGTGGAGCGTGATCTCTGCGGCCTCGTCTTGCAGCTCCTTCCTTTCATTCTCAATCATCCTGCCCACAGTGGCCTCCTCTCAGGCCTGCATACTTACAACGGCGCATTGCCCGTGCTGCCCCTCTGCAGGAAGTGTCCCTCTGTTTAGTTTGCAGCTGACTGATGCCGCCTCACCCTTCTCATCTCTTCTCAGGTGTCACTTGGTCAAGAAAGCGTCCCCTTACCTACTCAACTCATCTCGTCTCCCTACCGTAGCTCACGTGACACCACGCACCTCTCGCTTATGGCCGTCATCGCCTTTCGCATCCAGTTTCAGGTAGGTAAGTTTACCCCGTGGTCCGTGAGGAAGAAGAGATCACGCCTGTTTTGCTTACTCTTGATTCCCAGCGACTAGCCCGGTTACTGATAACCTCTGTTAGAGGGAGAAAGGAATGCACCCAATCCCTGGTGAAGCCCCGACCGTTTTCCTTTCTAGTGTCCCTCGTACTCCTCCCTGCCGTCTGTGTCGCCCTTACTCCGCGTCTACCGTTTATGAGTTTACACCTGGGTTACGGTGACTGCTTCGGAGAATCGCATGCCTTTCTACCTCCCTCGCTGCGACCTCTCCTACACCTCCCAGGGCTCTTGGGTTATGCCCTTGCCCTCTTCCGAGCCGTCCGTGGCACCCGCTGTCAACCCCGTACGGCCAAGCTCCTAAGACTGACACTCCAGGCCCTCCGTAATTTGGCTTCAGTTTCACTTTCTAGACGTTTCAAGAAAGAACGGGGTCTAAATATCTGTGCACCTCTGCTCCGTTTCATATCTACCCACGAGGTTAATTTTTTTGTTTCTTCCAGGCCACCTATTTTGCACCTCCGTCTCTGCGAAGACTTCACTGAGAATCCAAGCGATTTCTGGATCCCTTCTCTCCCCTGAAGCTGTAAACAGTTTAACAAGACAGGTGCGGAACTGCCGTAAGGTAATCTACATCTTGTCTCCCTCTCTGGTATCTAACCTCCCTGCGAATGGGGGTACGTCTCCGTGTTCTGTGCGGTTTTCAGCACAGTACTCTCTACACGTAGTGGATATTTGATTTGGTAAGTGACCGAATAAGTGAATGAGTCACCAAGATAAGGGTATTGTCTCATTCTTTCTCGCTTTTTCCACTTCCAAGTTTCTTTAGTTAGTTTCCTCAGACAAAAGGTTTCTTTGTAGCTACACAGTGGCCAGGTCCAGAGAATGTTGCAGATAGCTGCTGAAAACATCCCTCCTCCACTTGAGAATGGCTTGCTCTCCCTCTCAAGCGGAGAGAGCTGGGATTCGATATTTAATTAAGCGCCTCTGTTCACTTGGCATTTAGAGGCACTAGGGGGCGTTAGTGCTCTACACCCGGTGAAATGCCTGTTTCGTTTGTGATTTTCCTTTGTGAAAAACAACTATGCACAGAGTGTTTTGTGCCAATTTTCCATCCTTTTAGATTGACGGAAAGCATTTTACCTACGTAGAAACAGAAAACGAATAGAAAGAGCGTCGCATTGCGCTTACTGAAAGCTTAGGGCGGTCTCGGTGGTACGTTAGTGAAGTTATCTGGGGACACCTTAGCCACGTACATTGTGTTGGAGAGGCACCGAGAATTCATTCAGGAGTTCTCAAAGTTCGAGGACACAGTTGCCTTACACGTAGGCACGGTGGCAGCCGTGGACATGGCAGTGATTTGGAGAATGTTGTACTAGTCGGCTCTCGCTGTGATAATGCTTTGCAACAAATCTCCCCAAAACTCACTTACATAAAGAAGAATCTAGTTTTCTCGGACCTGTGGGCTAGCTGCAGCGGCTCTCTTGTAGACCTCTCGATGGCGGGTGTTGCTCCATGCCGTGGGTCAGTTTGAGGTCTGTCCCGCACACCTTACCGTGGAGCCCAACTGTGAGGCTGCAGCTCCCTGTCCTCTCGCAGAGTTCACTGAAACGTAAGAGGTGAGCCCAACCACACAAGGCCACGTAAGGCCTCTGCGACTCATTGAAGGCCATCGTGTCTTCCCTTGGCCTCCTGGGAACCCCCTGGCCCCAGGATGCAGCTTCGGTAGCCCAGGGCAACCGGCGGAGGGGGGCGGGCGGGGCTGCAGGAGGGTGGAACGCTGAGGTCACAGAGGGTGTGGGTGTGGCCACCTCTGCTGTGACTGAACCAAGGGCGTGGGTGGGGGACTGGGGGTCCAGGGCAGGGCCCTCAGAGCCCGGTAGGCCCAGGGGGGCGGCGCAAGCACCTAGGCCCAGGCCGAAGAGCGCCTTCTTGGTCTGCGCGGCAGGCCGGCCTCTCGCCTTGCCACTCAGGCCGCCCTCCCTCTTGAAGTGTGTGTGGCACGCGTCCGCGGAGTACACCTCGCTGCACAGGTAGCCGTGGGACTGGGCGTCGTAGCTTCCTGCGAGGCGGCCGGAGGTCCCGCAGGCGGGTGGGTCCCTGGGACAGACGCGCGGAGCGGCTCCTGCCCGGCCCCCCTGAGAACCGTCGCCGTTCCGTAAGGCGGGGCGCCTGCTTCAGAATGTAAATCACGTGTCCGCTCTATGGATACGCTGTTTAGTTTACCAGGCAAGACTTTCTTGGTGAAAGAAGCAGCGTTGGCTTGCATCCTCGAGCAGGCTTGTCATCTGGCTGTGCACTGGTACTCTCTCTCTGGGTGTGCTAGTCCGCAGGGCAGGGCATCCCCTGGGCAGGGTGGAGCGTGATCTCTGCGGCCTCGTCTTGCAGCTCCTTCCTTTCATTCTCAATCATCCTGCCCACAGTGGCCTCCTCTCAGGCCTGCATACTTACAACGGCGCATTGCCCGTGCTGCCCCTCTGCAGGAAGTGTCCCTCTGTTTAGTTTGCAGCTGACTGATGCCGCCTCACCCTTCTCATCTCTTCTCAGGTGTCACTTGGTCAAGAAAGCGTCCCCTTACCCACTCAACTCATCTCGTCTCCCTACCGTAGCTCACGTGACACCACGCACCTCTCGCTTATGGCCGTCATCGCCTTTCGCATCCAGTTTCAGGTAGGTAAGTTTACCCCGTGGCCCGTGAGGAAGAAGAGATCACGCCTGTTTTGCTTACTCTTGATTCCCAGCGACTAGCCCGGTTACTGATAACCTCTGTTAGAGGGAGAAAGGAATGCACCCAATCCCTGGTGAAGCCCCGACCGTTTTCCTTTCTAGTGTCCCTCGTACTCCTCCCTGCCGTCTGTGTCGCCCTTACTCCGCGTCTACCGTTTATGAGTTTACACCTGGGTTACGGTGACTGCTTCGGAGAATCGCATGCCTTTCTACCTCCCTCGCTGCGACCTCTCCTACACCTCCCAGGGCTCTTGGGTTATGCCCTTGCCCTCTTCCGAGCCGTCCGTGGCACCCGCTGTCAACCCCGTACGGCCAAGCTCCTAAGACTGACACTCCAGGCCCTCCGTAATTTGGCTTCAGTTTCACTTTCTAGACGTTTCAAGAAAGAACGGGGTCTAAATATCTGTGCACCTCTGCTCCGTTTCACATCTACCCACGAGGTTAATTTTTTTGTTTCTTCCAGTCCACCTATTTTGCACCTCCGTCTCTGCGAAGACTTCACTGAGAATCCAAGCGATTTCTGGATCCCTTCTCTCCCCTGAAGCTGTAAACAGTTTAACAAGACAGGTGCGGAACTGCCGTAAGGTAATCTACATCTTGTCTCCCTCTCTGGTATCTAACCTCCCTGCGAATGGGGGTACGTCTCCGTGTTCTGTGCGGTTTTCAGCACAGTACTCTCTACACGTAGTGGATATTTGATTTGGTAAGTGACCGAATAAGTGAATGAGTCACCAAGATAAGGGTATTGTCTCATTCTTTCTCGCTTTTTCCACTTCCAAGTTTCTTTAGTTAGTTTCCTCAGACAAAAGGTTTCTTTGTAGCTACACAGTGGCCAGGTCCAGAGAATGTTGCAGATAGCTGCTGAAAACATCCCTCCTCCACTTGAGAATGGCTTGCTCTCCCTCTCAAGCGGAGAGAGCTGGGATTCGATATTTAATTAAGCGCCTCTGTTCACTTGGCATTTAGAGGCACTAGGGGGCGTTAGTGCTCTACACCCGGTGAAATGCCTGTTTCGTTTGTGATTTTCCTTTGTGAAAAACAACTATGCACAGAGTGTTTTGTGCCAATTTTCCATCCTTTTAGATTGACGGAAAGCATTTTACCTACGTAGAAACAGAAAACGAATAGAAAGAGCGTCGCATTGCGTTTAATGAAAGCTTAGGGCGGTCTCGGTGGTACGTTAGTGAAGTTATCTGGGGACACCTTAGCCACGTACATTGTGTTGGAGAGGCACCGAGAATTCATTCAGGAGTTCTCAAAGTTCGAGGACACGGTTGCCTTACACGTAGGCACGGTGGCAGCCGTGGACATGGCAGTGATTTGGAGAATGTTGTACTAGTCGGCTCTCGCTGTGATAATGCTTTGCAACAAATCTCCCCAAAACTCACTTACATAAAGAAGAATCTAGTTTTCTCGGACCTGTGGGCTAGCTGCAGCGGCACTCTTGTAGACCTCTCGATGGCGGGTGTTGCTCCATGCCGTGGGTCAGTTTGAGGTCTGTCCCGCACAACTTACCGTGGAGCCCAACTGTGAGGCTGCAGCTCCCTGTCCTCTCGCAGAGTTCACTGAAACGTAAGAGGTGAGCCCAACCACACAAGGCCACGTAAGGCCTCTGCGACTCATTGAAGGCCATCGTGTCTTCCCTTGGCCTCCTGGGAACCCCCTGGCCCCAGGATGCAGCTTCGGTAGCCCAGGGCAACCGGCGGAGGGGGGCGGGCGGGGCTGCAGGAGGGTGGAACGCGGAGGTCACAGAGGGTGTGGGTGTGGTCACCTCTGCTGTGACTGAACCAAGGGCGTGGGTGGGGGGCTGGGGGTCCAGGGCAGGGCCCTCAGAGCCCGGTAGGCCCAGGGGGGCGGCGCAAGCACCTAGGCCCAGGCCGAAGAGCGCCTTCTTGGTCTGCGCGGCAGGCCGGCCTCTCGCCTTGCCACTCAGGCCGCCCTCCCTCTTGAAGTGTGTGTAGCACGCGTCCGCGGAGTACACCTCGCTGCACAGGTAGCCGTGGGACTGGGCGTCGTAGCTTCCTGCGAGGCGGCCGGAGGTCCCGCAGGCGGGTGGGTCCCTGGGACAGACGCGCGGAGCGGCTCCTGCCCGGCCCCCCTGAGAACCGTCGCCGTTCCGTAAGGCGGGGCGCCTGCTTCAGAATGTAAATCACGTGTCCGCTCTATGGATACGCTGTTTAGTTTACCAGGCAAGACTTTCTTGGTGAAAGAAGCAGCGTTGGCTTGCATCGTCGAGCAGGCTTCTCATCTGGCTGTGCACTGGTACTCTCTCTCTGGGTGTGCTAGTCCGCAGGGCAGGGCATCCCCTGGGCAGGGTGGAGCGTGATCTCTGCGGCCTCGTCTTGCAGCTCCTTCCTTTCATTCTCAATCATCCTGCCCACAGTGGCCTCCTCTCAGGCCTGCATACTTACAACGGCGCATTGCCCGTGCTGCCCCTCTGCAGGAAGTGTCCCTCTGTTTAGTTTGCAGCTGACTGATGCCGCCTCACCCTTCTCATCTCTTCTCAGGTGTCACTTGGTCAAGAAAGCGTCCCCTTACCTACTCAACTCATCTCGTCTCCCTACCGTAGCTCACGTGACACCACGCACCTCTCGCTTATGGCCGTCATCGCCTTTCGCATCCAGTTTCAGGTAGGTAAGTTTACCCCGTGGTCCGTGAGGAAGAAGAGATCACGCCTGTTTTGCTTACTCTTGATTCCCAGCGACTAGCCCGGTTACTGATAACCTCTGTTAGAGGGAGAAAGGAATGCACCCAATCCCTGGTGAAGCCCCGACCGTTTTCCTTTCTAGTGTCCCTCGTACTCCTCCCTGCCGTCTGTGTCGCCCTTACTCCGCGTCTACCGTTTATGAGTTTACACCTGGGTTACGGTGACTGCTTCGGAGAATCGCATGCCTTTCTACCTCCCTCGCTGCGACCTCTCCTACACCTCCCAGGGCTCTTGGGTTATGCCCTTGCCCTCTTCCGAGCCGTCCGTGGCACCCGCTGTCAACCCCGTACGGCCAAGCTCCTAAGACTGACACTCCAGGCCCTCCGTAATTTGGCTTCAGTTTCACTTTCTAGACGTTTCAAGAAAGAACGGGGCCTAAATATCTGTGCACCTCTGCTCCGTTTCATATCTACCCACGAGGTTAATTTTTTTGTTTCTTCCAGTCCACCTATTTTGCACCTCCGTCTCTGCGAAGACTTCACTGAGAATCCAAGCGATTTCTGGATCCCTTCTCTCCCCTGAAGCTGTAAACAGTTTAACAAGACAGGTGCGGAACTGCCGTAAGGTAATCTACATCTTGTCTCCCTCTCTGGTATCTAACCTCCCTGCGAATGGGGGTACGTCTCCGTGTCCTGTGCGGTTTTCAGCACAGTACTCTCTACACGTAGTGGATATTTGATTTGGTAAGTGACCGAATAAGTGAATGAGTCACCAAGATAAGGGTATTGTCTCATTCTTTCTCGCTTTTTCCACTTCCAAGTTTCTTTAGTTAGTTTCCTCAGACAAAAGGTTTCTTTGTAGCTACACAGTGGCCAGGTCCAGAGAATGTTGCAGATAGCTGCTGAAAACATCCCTCCTCCACTTGAGAATGGCTTGCTCTCCCTCTCAAGCGGAGAGAGCTGGGATTCGATATTTAATTAAGCGCCTCTGTTCACTTGGCATTTAGAGGCACTAGGGGGCGTTAGTGCTCTACACCCGGTGAAATGCCTGTTTCGTTTGTGATTTTCCTTTGTGAAAAACAACTATGCACAGAGTGTTTTGTGCCAATTTTCCATCCTTTTAGATTGACGGAAAGCATTTTACCTACGTAGAAACAGAAAACGAATAGAAAGAGCGTCGCATTGCGTTTAATGAAAGCTTAGGGCGGTCTCGGTGGTACGTTAGTGAAGTTATCTGGGGACACCTTAGCCACGTACATTGTGTTGGAGAGGCACCGAGAATTCATTCAGGAGTTCTCAAAGTTCGAGGACACGGTTGCCTTACACGTAGGCACGGTGGCAGCCGTGGACATGGCAGTGATTTGGAGAATGTTGTACTAGTCGGCTCTCGCTGTGATAATGCTTTGCAACAAATCTCCCCAAAACTCACTTACATAAAGAAGAATCTAGTTTTCTCGGACCTGTGGGCTAGCTGCAGCGGCTCTCTTGTAGACCTCTCGATGGCGGGTGTTGTTCCATGCCGTGGGTCAGTTTGAGGTCTGTCCCGCACACCTTACCGTGGAGCCCAACTGTGAGGCTGCAGGTCCCTGTCCTCTCGCAGAGTTCACTGAAACGTAAGAGGTGAGCCCAACCACACAAGGCCACGTAAGGCCTCTGCGACTCATTGAAGGCAATCGTGTCTTCCCTTGGCCTCCTGGGAACCCCCTGGCCCCAGGATGCAGCTTCGGTAGCCCAGGGCAACCGGCGGAGGGGGGCGGGCGGGGCTGCAGGAGGGTGGAACGCTGAGGTCACAGAGGGTGTGGGTGTGGCCACCTCTGCTGTGACTGAACCAAGGGCGTGGGTGGGGGACTGGGGGTCCAGGGCAGGGCCCTCAGAGCCCGGTAGGCCCAGGGGGGCGGCGCAAGCACCTAGGCCCAGGCCGAAGAGCGCCTTCTTGGTCTGCGCGGCAGGCCGGCCTCTCGCCTTGCCACTCAGGCCGCCCTCCCTCTTGAAGTGTGTGTGGCACGCGTCCGCGGAGTACACCTCACTGCACAGGTAGCCGTGGGACTGGGCGTCGTAGCTTCCTGCGAGGCGGCCGGAGGTCCCGCAGGCGGGTGGGTCCCTGGGACAGACGCGCGGAGCGGCTCCTGCCCGGCCCCCCTGAGAACCGTCGCCGTTCCGTAAGGCGGGGCGCCTGCTTCAGAATGTAAATCACGTGTCCGCTCTATGGATACGCTGTTTAGTTTACCAGGCAAGACTTTCTTGGTGAAAGAAGCAGCGTTGGCTTGCATCGTCGAGCAGGCTTGTCATCTGGCTGTGCACTGGTACTCTCTCTCTGGGTGTGCTAGTCCGCAGGGCAGGGCATCCCCTGGGCAGGGTGGAGCGTGATCTCTGCGGCCTCGTCTTGCAGCTCCTTCCTTTCATTCTCAATCATCCTGCCCACAGTGGCCTCCTCTCAGGCCTGCATACTTACAACGGCGCATTGCCCGTGCTGCCCCTCTGCAGGAAGTGTCCCTCTGTTTAGTTTGCAGCTGACTGATGCCGCCTCACCCTTCTCATCTCTTCTCAGGTGTCACTTGGTCAAGAAAGCGTCCCCTTACCTACTCAACTCATCTCGTCTCCCTACCGTAGCTCACGTGACACCACGCACCTCTCGCTTATGGCCGTCATCGCCTTTCGCATCCAGTTTCAGGTAGGTAAGTTTACCCCGTGGTCCGTGAGGAAGAAGAGATCACGCCTGTTTTGCTTACTCTTGATTCCCAGCGACTAGCCCGGTTACTGATAACCTCTGTTAGAGGGAGAAAGGAATGCACCCAATCCCTGGTGAAGCCCCGACCGTTTTCCTTTCTAGTGTCCCTCGTACTCCTCCCTGCCGTCTGTGTCGCCCTTACTCCGCGTCTACCGTTTATGAGTTTACACCTGGGTTACGGTGACTGCTTCGGAGAATCGCATGCCTTTCTACCTCCCTCGCTGCGACCTCTCCTACACCTCCCAGGGCTCTTGGGTTATGCCCTTGCCCTCTTCCGAGCCGTCCGTGGCACCCGCTGTCAACCCCGTACGGCCAAGCTCCTAAGACTGACACTCCAGGCCCTCCGTAATTTGGCTTCAGTTTCACTTTCTAGACGTTTCAAGAAAGAACGGGGCCTAAATATCTGTGCACCTCTGCTCCGTTTCATATCTACCCACGAGGTTAATTTTTTTGTTTCTTCCAGTCCACCTATTTTGCACCTCCGTCTCTGCGAAGACTTCACTGAGAATCCAAGCGATTTCTGGATCCCTTCTCTCCCCTGAAGCTGTAAACAGTTTAACAAGACAGGTGCGGAACTGCCGTAAGGTAATCTACATCTTGTCTCCCTCTCTGGTATCTAACCTCCCTGCGAATGGGGGTACGTCTCCGTGTCCTGTGCGGTTTTCAGCACAGTACTCTCTACACGTAGTGGATATTTGATTTGGTAAGTGACCGAATAAGTGAATGAGTCACCAAGATAAGGGTATTGTCTCATTCTTTCTCGCTTTTTCCACTTCCAAGTTTCTTTAGTTAGTTTCCTCAGACAAAAGGTTTCTTTGTAGCTACACAGTGGCCAGGTCCAGAGAATGTTGCAGATAGCTGCTGAAAACATCCCTCCTCCACTTGAGAATGGCTTGCTCTCCCTCTCAAGCGGAGAGAGCTGGGATTCGATATTTAATTAAGCGCCTCTGTTCACTTGGCATTTAGAGGCACTAGGGGGCGTTAGTGCTCTACACCCGGTGAAATGCCTGTTTCGTTTGTGATTTTCCTTTGTGAAAAACAACTATGCACAGAGTGTTTTGTGCCAATTTTCCATCCTTTTAGATTGACGGAAAGCATTTTACCTACGTAGAAACAGAAAACGAATAGAAAGAGCGTCGCATTGCGTTTAATGAAAGCTTAGGGCGGTCTCGGTGGTACGTTAGTGAAGTTATCTGGGGACACCTTAGCCACGTACATTGTGTTGGAGAGGCACCGAGAATTCATTCAGGAGTTCTCAAAGTTCGAGGACACGGTTGCCTTACACGTAGGCACGGTGGCAGCCGTGGACATGGCAGTGATTTGGAGAATGTTGTACTAGTCGGCTCTCGCTGTGATAATGCTTTGCAACAAATCTCCCCAAAACTCACTTACATAAAGAAGAATCTAGTTTTCTCGGACCTGTGGGCTAGCTGCAGCGGCTCTCTTGTAGACCTCTCGATGGCGGGTGTTGTTCCATGCCGTGGGTCAGTTTGAGGTCTGTCCCGCACACCTTACCGTGGAGCCCAACTGTGAGGCTGCAGGTCCCTGTCCTCTCGCAGAGTTCACTGAAACGTAAGAGGTGAGCCCAACCACACAAGGCCACGTAAGGCCTCTGCGACTCATTGAAGGCAATCGTGTCTTCCCTTGGCCTCCTGGGAACCCCCTGGCCCCAGGATGCAGCTTCGGTAGCCCAGGGCAACCGGCGGAGGGGGGCGGGCGGGGCTGCAGGAGGGTGGAACGCTGAGGTCACAGAGGGTGTGGGTGTGGCCACCTCTGCTGTGACTGAACCAAGGGCGTGGGTGGGGGACTGGGGGTCCAGGGCAGGGCCCTCAGAGCCCGGTAGGCCCAGGGGGGCGGCGCAAGCACCTAGGCCCAGGCCGAAGAGCGCCTTCTTGGTCTGCGCGGCAGGCCGGCCTCTCGCCTTGCCACTCAGGCCGCCCTCCCTCTTGAAGTGTGTGTGGCACGCGTCCGCGGAGTACACCTCACTGCACAGGTAGCCGTGGGACTGGGCGTCGTAGCTTCCTGCGAGGCGGCCGGAGGTCCCGCAGGCGGGTGGGTCCCTGGGACAGACGCGCGGAGCGGCTCCTGCCCGGCCCCCCTGAGAACCGTCGCCGTTCCGTAAGGCGGGGCGCCTGCTTCAGAATGTAAATCACGTGTCCGCTCTATGGATACGCTGTTTAGTTTACCAGGCAAGACTTTCTTGGTGAAAGAAGCAGCGTTGGCTTGCATCGTCGAGCAGGCTTGTCATCTGGCTGTGCACTGGTACTCTCTCTCTGGGTGTGCTAGTCCGCAGGGCAGGGCATCCCCTGGGCAGGGTGGAGCGTGATCTCTGCGGCCTCGTCTTGCAGCTCCTTCCTTTCATTCTCAATCATCCTGCCCACAGTGGCCTCCTCTCAGGCCTGCATACTTACAACGGCGCATTGCCCGTGCTGCCCCTCTGCAGGAAGTGTCCCTCTGTTTAGTTTGCAGCTGACTGATGCCGCCTCACCCTTCTCATCTCTTCTCAGGTGTCACTTGGTCAAGAAAGCGTCCCCTTACCTACTCAACTCATCTCGTCTCCCTACCGTAGCTCACGTGACACCACGCACCTCTCGCTTATGGCCGTCATCGCCTTTCGCATCCAGTTTCAGGTAGGTAAGTTTACCCCGTGGTCCGTGAGGAAGAAGAGATCACGCCTGTTTTGCTTACTCTTGATTCCCAGCGACTAGCCCGGTTACTGATAACCTCTGTTAGAGGGAGAAAGGAATGCACCCAATCCCTGGTGAAGCCCCGACCGTTTTCCTTTCTAGTGTCCCTCGTACTCCTCCCTGCCGTCTGTGTCGCCCTTACTCCGCGTCTACCGTTTATGAGTTTACACCTGGGTTACGGTGACTGCTTCGGAGAATCGCATGCCTTTCTACCTCCCTCGCTGCGACCTCTCCTACACCTCCCAGGGCTCTTGGGTTATGCCCTTGCCCTCTTCCGAGCCGTCCGTAGCACCCGCTGTCAACCCCGTACGGCCAAGCTCCTAAGACTGACACTCCAGGCCCTCCGTAATTTGGCTTCAGTTTCACTTTCTAGACGTTTCAAGAAAGAACGGGGTCTAAATATCTGGGCACCTCTGCTCCGTTTCATATCTACCCACGAGGTTAATTTTTTTGTTTCTTCCAGTCCACCTATTTTGCACCTCCGTCTCTGCGAAGACTTCACTGAGAATCCAAGCGATTTCTGGATCCCTTCTCTCCCCTGAAGCTGTAAACAGTTTAACAAGACAGGTGCGGAACTGCCGTAAGGTAATCTACATCTTGTCTCCCTCTCTGGTATCTAACCTCCCGGCGAATGGGGGTACGTCTCCGTGTTCTGTGCGGTTTTCAGCACAGTACTCTCTACACGTAGTGGATATTTGATTTGGTAAGTGACCGAATAAGTGAATGAGTCACCAAGATAAGGGTATTGTCTCATTCTTTCTCGCTTTTTCCACTTCCAAGTTTCTTTAGTTAGTTTCCTCAGACAAAAGGTTTCTTTGTAGCTACACAGTGGCCAGGTCCAGAGAATGTTGCAGATAGCTGCTGAAAACATCCCTCCTCCACTTGAGAATGGCTTGCTCTCCCTCTCAAGCGGAGAGAGCTGGGATTCGATATTTAATTAAGCGCCTCTGTTCACTTGGCATTTAGAGGCACTAGGGGGCGTTAGTGCTCTACACCCGGTGAAATGCCTGTTTCGTTTGTGATTTTCCTTTGTGAAAAACAACTATGCACAGAGTGTTTTGTGCCAATTTTCCATCCTTTTAGATTGACGGAAAGCATTTTACCTACGTAGAAACAGAAAACGAATAGAAAGAGCGTTGCATTGCGTTTAATGAAAGCTTAGGGCGGTCTCGGTGGTACGTTAGTGAAGTTATCTGGGGACACCTTAGCCACGTACATTGTGTTGGAGAGGCACCGAGAATTCATTCAGGAGTTCTCAAAGTTCGAGGACACAGTTGCCTTACACGTAGGCACGGTGGCAGCCGTGGACATGGCAGTGATTTGGAGAATGTTGTACTCGTCGGCTCTCGCTGTGATAATGCTTTGCAACAAATCTCCCCAAAACTCACTTACATAAAGAAGAATCTAGTTTTCTCGGACCTGTGGGCTAGCTGCAGCGGCTCTCTTGTAGACCTCTCGATGGCGGGTGTTGCTCCATGCCGTGGGTCAGTTTGAGGTCTGTCCCGCACACCTTACCGTGGAGCCCAACTGTGAGGCTGCAGGTCCCTGTCCTCTCGCAGAGTTCACTGAAACGTAAGAGGTGAGCCCAACCACACAAGGCCACGTAAGGCCTCTGCGACTCATTGAAGGCCATCGTGTCTTCCCTTGGCCTCCTGGGAACCCCCTGGCCCCAGGATGCAGCTTCGGTAGCCCAGGGCAACCGGCGGAGGTGGGCGGGCGGGGCTGCAGGAGGGTGGAACGCTGAGGTCACAGAGGGTGTGGGTGTGGCCACCTCTGCTGTGACTGAACCAAGGGCGTGGGTGGGGGACTGGGGGTCCAGGGCAGGGCCCTCAGAGCCCGGTAGGCCCAGGGGGGCGGCGCAAGCACCTAGGCCCAGGCCGAAGAGCGCCTTCTTGGTCTGCGCGGCAGGCCGGCCTCTCGCCTTGCCACTCAGGCCGCCCTCCCTCTTGAAGTGTGTGTGGCACGCGTCCGCGGAGTACACCTCGCTGCACAGGTAGCCGTGGGACTGGGCGTCGTAGCTTCCTGCGAGGCGGCCGGAGGTCCCGCAGGCGGGTGGGTCCCTGGGACAGACGTGCGGAGCGGCTCCTGCCCGGCCCCCCTGAGAACCGTCGCCGTTCCGTAAGGCGGGGCGCCTGCTTCAGAATGTAAATCACGTGTCCGCTCTATGGATACGCTGTTTAGTTTACCAGGCAAGACTTTCTTGGTGAAAGAAGCAGCGTTGGCTTGCATCGTCGAGCAGGCTTGTCATCTGGCTGTGCACTGGTACTCTCTCTCTGGGTGTGCTAGTCCGCAGGGCAGGGCATCCCCTGGGCAGGGTGGAGCGTGATCTCTGCGGCCTCGTCTTGCAGCTCCTTCCTTTCATTCTCAATCATCCTGCCCACAGTGGCCTCCTCTCAGGCCTGCATACTTACAACGGCGCATTGCCCGTGCTGCCCCTCTGCAGGAAGTGTCCCTCTCTTTAGTTTGCAGCTGACTGATGCCGCCTCACCCTTCTCATGTCTTCTCAGGTGTCACTTGGTCAAGAAAGCGTCCCCTTACCCACTCAACTCATCTCGTCTCCCTACCGTAGCTCACGTGACACCACGCACCTCTCGCTTATGGCCGTCATCGCCTTTCGCATCCAGTTTCAGGTAGGTAAGTTTACCCCGTGGCCCGTGAGGAAGAAGAGATCACGCCTGTTTTGCTTACTCTTGATTCCCAGCGACTAGCCCGGTTACTGATAACCTCTGTTAGAGGGAGAAAGGAATGCACCCAATCCCTGGTGAAGCCCCGACCGTTTTCCTTTCTAGTGTCCCTCGTACTCCTCCCTGCCGTCTGTGTCGCCCTTACTCCGCGTCTACCGTTTATGAGTTTACACCTGGGTTACGGTGACTGCTTCGGAGAATCGCATGCCTTTCTACCTCCCTCGCTGCGACCTCTCCTACACCTCCCAGGGCTCTTGGGTTATGCCCTTGCCCTCTTCCGAGCCGTCCGTGGCACCCGCTGTCAACCCCGTACGGCCAAGCTCCTAAGACTGACACTCCAGGCCCTCCGTAATTTGGCTTCAGTTTCACTTTCTAGACGTTTCAAGAAAGAACGGGGTCTAAATATCTGTGCACCTCTGCTCCGTTTCACATCTACCCACGAGGTTAATTTTTTTGTTTCTTCCAGTCCACCTATTTTGCACCTCCGTCTCTGCGAAGACTTCACTGAGAATCCAAGCGATTTCTGGATCCCTTCTCTCCCCTGAAGCTGTAAACAGTTTAACAAGACAGGTGCGGAACTGCCGTAAGGTAATCTACATCTTGTCTCCCTCTCTGGTATCTAACCTCCCTGCGAATGGGGGTACGTCTCCGTGTTCTGTGCGGTTTTCAGCACAGTACTCTCTACACGTAGTGGATATTTGATTTGGTAAGTGACCGAATAAGTGAATGAGTCACCAAGATAAGGGTATTGTCTCATTCTTTCTCGCTTTTTCCACTTCCAAGTTTCTTTAGTTAGTTTCCTCAGACAAAAGGTTTCTTTGTAGCTACACAGTGGCCAGGTCCAGAGAATGTTGCAGATAGCTGCTGAAAACATCCCTCCTCCACTTGAGAATGGCTTGCTCTCCCTCTCAAGCGGAGAGAGCTGGGATTCGATATTTAATTAAGCGCCTCTGTTCACTTGGCATTTAGAGGCACTAGGGGGCGTTAGTGCTCTACACCCGGTGAAATGCCTGTTTCGTTTGTGATTTTCCTTTGTGAAAAACAACTATGCACAGAGTGTTTTGTGCCAATTTTCCATCCTTTTAGATTGACGGAAAGCATTTTACCTACGTAGAAACAGAAAACGAATAGAAAGAGCGTCGCATTGCGTTTAATGAAAGCTTAGGGCGGTCTCGGTGGTACGTTAGTGAAGTTATCTGGGGACACCTTAGCCACGTACATTGTGTTGGAGAGGCACCGAGAATTCATTCAGGAGTTCTCAAAGTTCGAGGACACGGTTGCCTTACACGTAGGCACGGTGGCAGCCGTGGACATGGCAGTGATTTGGAGAATGTTGTACTAGTCGGCTCTCGCTGTGATAATGCTTTGCAACAAATCTCCCCAAAACTCACTTACATAAAGAAGAATCTAGTTTTCTCGGACCTGTGGGCTAGCTGCAGCGGCACTCTTGTAGACCTCTCGATGGCGGGTGTTGCTCCATGCCGTGGGTCAGTTTGAGGTCTGTCCCGCACAACTTACCGTGGAGCCCAACTGTGAGGCTGCAGCTCCCTGTCCTCTCGCAGAGTTCACTGAAACGTAAGAGGTGAGCCCAACCACACAAGGCCACGTAAGGCCTCTGCGACTCATTGAAGGCCATCGTGTCTTCCCTTGGCCTCCTGGGAACCCCCTGGCCCCAGGATGCAGCTTCGGTAGCCCAGGGCAACCGGCGGAGGGGGGCGGGCGGGGCTGCAGGAGGGTGGAACGCGGAGGTCACAGAGGGTGTGGGTGTGGTCACCTCTGCTGTGACTGAACCAAGGGCGTGGGTGGGGGGCTGGGGGTCCAGGGCAGGGCCCTCAGAGCCCGGTAGGCCCAGGGGGGCGGCGCAAGCACCTAGGCCCAGGCCGAAGAGCGCCTTCTTGGTCTGCGCGGCAGGCCGGCCTCTCGCCTTGCCACTCAGGCCGCCCTCCCTCTTGAAGTGTGTGTGGCACGCGTCCGCGGAGTACACCTCGCTGCACAGGTAGCCGTGGGACTGGGCGTCGTAGCTTCCTGCGAGGCGGCCGGAGGTCCCGCAGGCGGGTGGGTCCCTGGGACAGACGCGCGGAGCGGCTCCTGCCCGGCCCCCCTGAGAACCGTCGCCGTTCCGTAAGGCGGGGCGCCTGCTTCAGAATGTAAATCACGTGTCCGCTCTATGGATACGCTGTTTAGTTTACCAGGCAAGACTTTCTTGGTGAAAGAAGCAGCGTTGGCTTGCATCGTCGAGCAGGCTTCTCATCTGGCTGTGCACTGGTACTCTCTCTCTGGGTGTGCTAGTCCGCAGGGCAGGGCATCCCCTGGGCAGGGTGGAGCGTGATCTCTGCGGCCTCGTCTTGCAGCTCCTTCCTTTCATTCTCAATCATCCTGCCCACAGTGGCCTCCTCTCAGGCCTGCATACTTACAACGGCGCATTGCCCGTGCTGCCCCTCTGCAGGAAGTGTCCCTCTCTTTAGTTTGCAGCTGACTGATGCCGCCTCACCCTTCTCATGTCTTCTCAGGTGTCACTTGGTCAAGAAAGCGTCCCCTTACCCACTCAACTCATCTCGTCTCCCTACCGTAGCTCACGTGACACCACGCACCTCTCGCTTATGGCCGTCATCGCCTTTCGCATCCAGTTTCAGGTAGGTAAGTTTACCCCGTGGCCCGTGAGGAAGAAGAGATCACGCCTGTTTTGCTTACTCTTGATTCCCAGCGACTAGCCCGGTTACTGATAACCTCTGTTAGAGGGAGAAAGGAATGCACCCAATCCCTGGTGAAGCCCCGACCGTTTTCCTTTCTAGTGTCCCTCGTACTCCTCCCTGCCGTCTGTGTCGCCCTTACTCCGCGTCTACCGTTTATGAGTTTACACCTGGGTTACGGTGACTGCTTCGGAGAATCGCATGCCTTTCTACCTCCCTCGCTGCGACCTCTCCTACACCTCCCAGGGCTCTTGGGTTATGCCCTTGCCCTCTTCCGAGCCGTCCGTGGCACCCGCTGTCAACCCCGTACGGCCAAGCTCCTAAGACTGACACTCCAGGCCCTCCGTAATTTGGCTTCAGTTTCACTTTCTAGACGTTTCAAGAAAGAACGGGGTCTAAATATCTGTGCACCTCTGCTCCGTTTCACATCTACCCACGAGGTTAATTTTTTTGTTTCTTCCAGTCCACCTATTTTGCACCTCCGTCTCTGCGAAGACTTCACTGAGAATCCAAGCGATTTCTGGATCCCTTCTCTCCCCTGAAGCTGTAAACAGTTTAACAAGACAGGTGCGGAACTGCCGTAAGGTAATCTACATCTTGTCTCCCTCTCTGGTATCTAACCTCCCTGCGAATGGGGGTACGTCTCCGTGTTCTGTGCGGTTTTCAGCACAGTACTCTCTACACGTAGTGGATATTTGATTTGGTAAGTGACCGAATAAGTGAATGAGTCACCAAGATAAGGGTATTGTCTCATTCTTTCTCGCTTTTTCCACTTCCAAGTTTCTTTAGTTAGTTTCCTCAGACAAAAGGTTTCTTTGTAGCTACACAGTGGCCAGGTCCAGAGAATGTTGCAGATAGCTGCTGAAAACATCCCTCCTCCACTTGAGAATGGCTTGCTCTCCCTCTCAAGCGGAGAGAGCTGGGATTCGATATTTAATTAAGCGCCTCTGTTCACTTGGCATTTAGAGGCACTAGGGGGCGTTAGTGCTCTACACCCGGTGAAATGCCTGTTTCGTTTGTGATTTTCCTTTGTGAAAAACAACTATGCACAGAGTGTTTTGTGCCAATTTTCCATCCTTTTAGATTGATGGAAAGCATTTTACCTACGTAGAAACAGAAAACGAATAGAAAGAGCGTCGCATTGCGTTTAATGAAAGCTTAGGGCGGTCTCGGTGGTACGTTAGTGAAGTTATCTGGGGACACCTTAGCCACGTACATTGTGTTGGAGAGGCACCGAGAATTCATTCAGGAGTTCTCAAAGTTCGAGGACACGGTTGCCTTACACGTAGGCACGGTGGCAGCCGTGGACATGGCAGTGATTTGGAGAATGTTGTACTAGTCGGCTCTCGCTGTGATAATGCTTTGCAACAAATCTCCCCAAAACTCACTTACATAAAGAAGAATCTAGTTTTCTCGGACCTGTGGGCTAGCTGCAGCGGCACTCTTGTAGACCTCTCGATGGCGGGTGTTGCTCCATGCCGTGGGTCAGTTTGAGGTCTGTCCCGCACAACTTACCGTGGAGCCCAACTGTGAGGCTGCAGCTCCCTGTCCTCTCGCAGAGTTCACTGAAACGTAAGAGGTGAGCCCAACCACACAAGGCCACGTAAGGCCTCTGCGACTCATTGAAGGCCATCGTGTCTTCCCTTGGCCTCCTGGGAACCCCCTGGCCCCAGGATGCAGCTTCGGTAGCCCAGGGCAACCGGCGGAGGGGGGCGGGCGGGGCTGCAGGAGGGTGGAACGCGGAGGTCACAGAGGGTGTGGGTGTGGTCACCTCTGCTGTGACTGAACCAAGGGCGTGGGTGGGGGGCTGGGGGTCCAGGGCAGGGCCCTCAGAGCCCGGTAGGCCCAGGGGGGCGGCGCAAGCACCTAGGCCCAGGCCGAAGAGCGCCTTCTTGGTCTGCGCGGCAGGCCGGCCTCTCGCCTTGCCACTCAGGCCGCCCTCCCTCTTGAAGTGTGTGTGGCACGCGTCCGCGGAGTACACCTCGCTGCACAGGTAGCCGTGGGACTGGGCGTCGTAGCTTCCTGCGAGGCGGCCGGAGGTCCCGCAGGCGGGTGGGTCCCTGGGACAGACGCGCGGAGCGGCTCCTGCCCGGCCCCCCTGAGAACCGTCGCCGTTCCGTAAGGCGGGGCGCCTGCTTCAGAATGTAAATCACGTGTCCGCTCTATGGATACGCTGTTTAGTTTACCAGGCAAGACTTTCTTGGTGAAAGAAGCAGCGTTGGCTTGCATCGTCGAGCAGGCTTCTCATCTGGCTGTGCACTGGTACTCTCTCTCTGGGTGTGCTAGTCCGCAGGGCAGGGCATCCCCTGGGCAGGGTGGAGCGTGATCTCTGCGGCCTCGTCTTGCAGCTCCTTCCTTTCATTCTCAATCATCCTGCCCACAGTGGCCTCCTCTCAGGCCTGCATACTTACAACGGCGCATTGCCCGTGCTGCCCCTCTGCAGGAAGTGTCCCTCTGTTTAGTTTGCAGCTGACTGATGCCGCCTCACCCTTCTCATCTCTTCTCAGGTGTCACTTGGTCAAGAAAGCGTCCCCTTACCTACTCAACTCATCTCGTCTCCCTACCGTAGCTCACGTGACACCACGCACCTCTCGCTTATGGCCGTCATCGCCTTTCGCATCCAGTTTCAGGTAGGTAAGTTTACCCCGTGGTCCGTGAGGAAGAAGAGATCACGCCTGTTTTGCTTACTCTTGATTCCCAGCGACTAGCCCGGTTACTGATAACCTCTGTTAGAGGGAGAAAGGAATGCACCCAATCCCTGGTGAAGCCCCGACCGTTTTCCTTTCTAGTGTCCCTCGTACTCCTCCCTGCCGTCTGTGTCGCCCTTACTCCGCGTCTACCGTTTATGAGTTTACACCTGGGTTACGGTGACTGCTTCGGAGAATCGCATGCCTTTCTACCTCCCTCGCTGCGACCTCTCCTACACCTCCCAGGGCTCTTGGGTTATGCCCTTGCCCTCTTCCGAGCCGTCCGTGGCACCCGCTGTCAACCCCGTACGGCCAAGCTCCTAAGACTGACACTCCAGGCCCTCCGTAATTTGGCTTCAGTTTCACTTTCTAGACGTTTCAAGAAAGAACGGGGTCTAAATATCTGTGCACCTCTGCTCCGTTTCATATCTACCCACGAGGTTAATTTTTTTGTTTCTTCCAGTCCACCTATTTTGCACCTCCGTCTCTGCGAAGACTTCACTGAGAATCCAAGCGATTTCTGGATCCCTTCTCTCCCCTGAAGCTGTAAACAGTTTAACAAGACAGGTGCGGAACTGCCGTAAGGTAATCTACATCTTGTCTCCCTCTCTGGTATCTAACCTCCCTGCGAATGGGGGTACGTCTCCGTGTTCTGTGCGGTTTTCAGCACAGTACTCTCTACACGTAGTGGATATTTGATTTGGTAAGTGACCGAATAAGTGAATGAGTCACCAAGATAAGGGTATTGTCTCATTCTTTCTCGCTTTTTCCACTTCCAAGTTTCTTTAGTTAGTTTCCTCAGACAAAAGGTTTCTTTGTAGCTACACAGTGGCCAGGTCCAGAGAATGTTGCAGATAGCTGCTGAAAACATCCCTCCTCCACTTGAGAATGGCTTGCTCTCCCTCTCAAGCGGAGAGAGCTGGGATTCGATATTTAATTAAGCGCCTCTGTTCACTTGGCATTTAGAGGCACTAGGGGGCGTTAGTGCTCTACACCCGGTGAAATGCCTGTTTCGTTTGTGATTTTCCTTTGTGAAAAACAACTATGCACAGAGTGTTTTGTGCCAATTTTCCATCCTTTTAGATTGACGGAAAGCATTTTACCTACGTAGAAACAGAAAACGAATAGAAAGAGCGTCGCATTGCGCTTACTGAAAGCTTAGGGCGGTCTCGGTGGTACGTTAGTGAAGTTATCTGGGGACACCTTAGCCACGTACATTGTGTTGGAGAGGCACCGAGAATTCATTCAGGAGTTCTCAAAGTTCGAGGACACAGTTGCCTTACACGTAGGCACGGTGGCAGCCGTGGACATGGCAGTGATTTGGAGAATGTTGTACTAGTCGGCTCTCGCTGTGATAATGCTTTGCAACAAATCTCCCCAAAACTCACTTACATAAAGAAGAATCTAGTTTTCTCGGACCTGTGGGCTAGCTGCAGCGGCTCTCTTGTAGACCTCTCGATGGCGGGTGTTGCTCCATGCCGTGGGTCAGTTTGAGGTCTGTCCCGCACACCTTACCGTGGAGCCCAACTGTGAGGCTGCAGCTCCCTGTCCTCTCGCAGAGTTCACTGAAACGTAAGAGGTGAGCCCAACCACACAAGGCCACGTAAGGCCTCTGCGACTCATTGAAGGCCATCGTGTCTTCCCTTGGCCTCCTGGGAACCCCCTGGCCCCAGGATGCAGCTTCGGTAGCCCAGGGCAACCGGCGGAGGGGGGCGGGCGGGGCTGCAGGAGGGTGGAACGCTGAGGTCACAGAGGGTGTGGGTGTGGCCACCTCTGCTGTGACTGAACCAAGGGCGTGGGTGGGGGACTGGGGGTCCAGGGCAGGGCCCTCAGAGCCCGGTAGGCCCAGGGGGGCGGCGCAAGCACCTAGGCCCAGGCCGAAGAGCGCCTTCTTGGTCTGCGCGGCAGGCCGGCCTCTCGCCTTGCCACTCAGGCCGCCCTCCCTCTTGAAGTGTGTGTGGCACGCGTCCGCGGAGTACACCTCGCTGCACAGGTAGCCGTGGGACTGGGCGTCGTAGCTTCCTGCGAGGCGGCCGGAGGTCCCGCAGGCGGGTGGGTCCCTGGGACAGACGCGCGGAGCGGCTCCTGCCCGGCCCCCCTGAGAACCGTCGCCGTTCCGTAAGGCGGGGCGCCTGCTTCAGAATGTAAATCACGTGTCCGCTCTATGGATACGCTGTTTAGTTTACCAGGCAAGACTTTCTTGGTGAAAGAAGCAGCGTTGGCTTGCATCCTCGAGCAGGCTTGTCATCTGGCTGTGCACTGGTACTCTCTCTCTGGGTGTGCTAGTCCGCAGGGCAGGGCATCCCCTGGGCAGGGTGGAGCGTGATCTCTGCGGCCTCGTCTTGCAGCTCCTTCCTTTCATTCTCAATCATCCTGCCCACAGTGGCCTCCTCTCAGGCCTGCATACTTACAACGGCGCATTGCCCGTGCTGCCCCTCTGCAGGAAGTGTCCCTCTGTTTAGTTTGCAGCTGACTGATGCCGCCTCACCCTTCTCATCTCTTCTCAGGTGTCACTTGGTCAAGAAAGCGTCCCCTTACCCACTCAACTCATCTCGTCTCCCTACCGTAGCTCACGTGACACCACGCACCTCTCGCTTATGGCCGTCATCGCCTTTCGCATCCAGTTTCAGGTAGGTAAGTTTACCCCGTGGCCCGTGAGGAAGAAGAGATCACGCCTGTTTTGCTTACTCTTGATTCCCAGCGACTAGCCCGGTTACTGATAACCTCTGTTAGAGGGAGAAAGGAATGCACCCAATCCCTGGTGAAGCCCCGACCGTTTTCCTTTCTAGTGTCCCTCGTACTCCTCCCTGCCGTCTGTGTCGCCCTTACTCCGCGTCTACCGTTTATGAGTTTACACCTGGGTTACGGTGACTGCTTCGGAGAATCGCATGCCTTTCTACCTCCCTCGCTGCGACCTCTCCTACACCTCCCAGGGCTCTTGGGTTATGCCCTTGCCCTCTTCCGAGCCGTCCGTGGCACCCGCTGTCAACCCCGTACGGCCAAGCTCCTAAGACTGACACTCCAGGCCCTCCGTAATTTGGCTTCAGTTTCACTTTCTAGACGTTTCAAGAAAGAACGGGGTCTAAATATCTGTGCACCTCTGCTCCGTTTCACATCTACCCACGAGGTTAATTTTTTTGTTTCTTCCAGTCCACCTATTTTGCACCTCCGTCTCTGCGAAGACTTCACTGAGAATCCAAGCGATTTCTGGATCCCTTCTCTCCCCTGAAGCTGTAAACAGTTTAACAAGACAGGTGCGGAACTGCCGTAAGGTAATCTACATCTTGTCTCCCTCTCTGGTATCTAACCTCCCTGCGAATGGGGGTACGTCTCCGTGTTCTGTGCGGTTTTCAGCACAGTACTCTCTACACGTAGTGGATATTTGATTTGGTAAGTGACCGAATAAGTGAATGAGTCACCAAGATAAGGGTATTGTCTCATTCTTTCTCGCTTTTTCCACTTCCAAGTTTCTTTAGTTAGTTTCCTCAGACAAAAGGTTTCTTTGTAGCTACACAGTGGCCAGGTCCAGAGAATGTTGCAGATAGCTGCTGAAAACATCCCTCCTCCACTTGAGAATGGCTTGCTCTCCCTCTCAAGCGGAGAGAGCTGGGATTCGATATTTAATTAAGCGCCTCTGTTCACTTGGCATTTAGAGGCACTAGGGGGCGTTAGTGCTCTACACCCGGTGAAATGCCTGTTTCGTTTGTGATTTTCCTTTGTGAAAAACAACTATGCACAGAGTGTTTTGTGCCAATTTTCCATCCTTTTAGATTGACGGAAAGCATTTTACCTACGTAGAAACAGAAAACGAATAGAAAGAGCGTCGCATTGCGTTTAATGAAAGCTTAGGGCGGTCTCGGTGGTACGTTAGTGAAGTTATCTGGGGACACCTTAGCCACGTACATTGTGTTGGAGAGGCACCGAGAATTCATTCAGGAGTTCTCAAAGTTCGAGGACACGGTTGCCTTACACGTAGGCACGGTGGCAGCCGTGGACATGGCAGTGATTTGGAGAATGTTGTACTAGTCGGCTCTCGCTGTGATAATGCTTTGCAACAAATCTCCCCAAAACTCACTTACATAAAGAAGAATCTAGTTTTCTCGGACCTGTGGGCTAGCTGCAGCGGCACTCTTGTAGACCTCTCGATGGCGGGTGTTGCTCCATGCCGTGGGTCAGTTTGAGGTCTGTCCCGCACAACTTACCGTGGAGCCCAACTGTGAGGCTGCAGCTCCCTGTCCTCTCGCAGAGTTCACTGAAACGTAAGAGGTGAGCCCAACCACACAAGGCCACGTAAGGCCTCTGCGACTCATTGAAGGCCATCGTGTCTTCCCTTGGCCTCCTGGGAACCCCCTGGCCCCAGGATGCAGCTTCGGTAGCCCAGGGCAACCGGCGGAGGGGGGCGGGCGGGGCTGCAGGAGGGTGGAACGCGGAGGTCACAGAGGGTGTGGGTGTGGTCACCTCTGCTGTGACTGAACCAAGGGCGTGGGTGGGGGGCTGGGGGTCCAGGGCAGGGCCCTCAGAGCCCGGTAGGCCCAGGGGGGCGGCGCAAGCACCTAGGCCCAGGCCGAAGAGCGCCTTCTTGGTCTGCGCGGCAGGCCGGCCTCTCGCCTTGCCACTCAGGCCGCCCTCCCTCTTGAAGTGTGTGTAGCACGCGTCCGCGGAGTACACCTCGCTGCACAGGTAGCCGTGGGACTGGGCGTCGTAGCTTCCTGCGAGGCGGCCGGAGGTCCCGCAGGCGGGTGGGTCCCTGGGACAGACGCGCGGAGCGGCTCCTGCCCGGCCCCCCTGAGAACCGTCGCCGTTCCGTAAGGCGGGGCGCCTGCTTCAGAATGTAAATCACGTGTCCGCTCTATGGATACGCTGTTTAGTTTACCAGGCAAGACTTTCTTGGTGAAAGAAGCAGCGTTGGCTTGCATCGTCGAGCAGGCTTCTCATCTGGCTGTGCACTGGTACTCTCTCTCTGGGTGTGCTAGTCCGCAGGGCAGGGCATCCCCTGGGCAGGGTGGAGCGTGATCTCTGCGGCCTCGTCTTGCAGCTCCTTCCTTTCATTCTCAATCATCCTGCCCACAGTGGCCTCCTCTCAGGCCTGCATACTTACAACGGCGCATTGCCCGTGCTGCCCCTCTGCAGGAAGTGTCCCTCTGTTTAGTTTGCAGCTGACTGATGCCGCCTCACCCTTCTCATCTCTTCTCAGGTGTCACTTGGTCAAGAAAGCGTCCCCTTACCTACTCAACTCATCTCGTCTCCCTACCGTAGCTCACGTGACACCACGCACCTCTCGCTTATGGCCGTCATCGCCTTTCGCATCCAGTTTCAGGTAGGTAAGTTTACCCCGTGGTCCGTGAGGAAGAAGAGATCACGCCTGTTTTGCTTACTCTTGATTCCCAGCGACTAGCCCGGTTACTGATAACCTCTGTTAGAGGGAGAAAGGAATGCACCCAATCCCTGGTGAAGCCCCGACCGTTTTCCTTTCTAGTGTCCCTCGTACTCCTCCCTGCCGTCTGTGTCGCCCTTACTCCGCGTCTACCGTTTATGAGTTTACACCTGGGTTACGGTGACTGCTTCGGAGAATCGCATGCCTTTCTACCTCCCTCGCTGCGACCTCTCCTACACCTCCCAGGGCTCTTGGGTTATGCCCTTGCCCTCTTCCGAGCCGTCCGTGGCACCCGCTGTCAACCCCGTACGGCCAAGCTCCTAAGACTGACACTCCAGGCCCTCCGTAATTTGGCTTCAGTTTCACTTTCTAGACGTTTCAAGAAAGAACGGGGCCTAAATATCTGTGCACCTCTGCTCCGTTTCATATCTACCCACGAGGTTAATTTTTTTGTTTCTTCCAGTCCACCTATTTTGCACCTCCGTCTCTGCGAAGACTTCACTGAGAATCCAAGCGATTTCTGGATCCCTTCTCTCCCCTGAAGCTGTAAACAGTTTAACAAGACAGGTGCGGAACTGCCGTAAGGTAATCTACATCTTGTCTCCCTCTCTGGTATCTAACCTCCCTGCGAATGGGGGTACGTCTCCGTGTCCTGTGCGGTTTTCAGCACAGTACTCTCTACACGTAGTGGATATTTGATTTGGTAAGTGACCGAATAAGTGAATGAGTCACCAAGATAAGGGTATTGTCTCATTCTTTCTCGCTTTTTCCACTTCCAAGTTTCTTTAGTTAGTTTCCTCAGACAAAAGGTTTCTTTGTAGCTACACAGTGGCCAGGTCCAGAGAATGTTGCAGATAGCTGCTGAAAACATCCCTCCTCCACTTGAGAATGGCTTGCTCTCCCTCTCAAGCGGAGAGAGCTGGGATTCGATATTTAATTAAGCGCCTCTGTTCACTTGGCATTTAGAGGCACTAGGGGGCGTTAGTGCTCTACACCCGGTGAAATGCCTGTTTCGTTTGTGATTTTCCTTTGTGAAAAACAACTATGCACAGAGTGTTTTGTGCCAATTTTCCATCCTTTTAGATTGACGGAAAGCATTTTACCTACGTAGAAACAGAAAACGAATAGAAAGAGCGTCGCATTGCGTTTAATGAAAGCTTAGGGCGGTCTCGGTGGTACGTTAGTGAAGTTATCTGGGGACACCTTAGCCACGTACATTGTGTTGGAGAGGCACCGAGAATTCATTCAGGAGTTCTCAAAGTTCGAGGACACGGTTGCCTTACACGTAGGCACGGTGGCAGCCGTGGACATGGCAGTGATTTGGAGAATGTTGTACTAGTCGGCTCTCGCTGTGATAATGCTTTGCAACAAATCTCCCCAAAACTCACTTACATAAAGAAGAATCTAGTTTTCTCGGACCTGTGGGCTAGCTGCAGCGGCTCTCTTGTAGACCTCTCGATGGCGGGTGTTGTTCCATGCCGTGGGTCAGTTTGAGGTCTGTCCCGCACACCTTACCGTGGAGCCCAACTGTGAGGCTGCAGGTCCCTGTCCTCTCGCAGAGTTCACTGAAACGTAAGAGGTGAGCCCAACCACACAAGGCCACGTAAGGCCTCTGCGACTCATTGAAGGCAATCGTGTCTTCCCTTGGCCTCCTGGGAACCCCCTGGCCCCAGGATGCAGCTTCGGTAGCCCAGGGCAACCGGCGGAGGGGGGCGGGCGGGGCTGCAGGAGGGTGGAACGCTGAGGTCACAGAGGGTGTGGGTGTGGCCACCTCTGCTGTGACTGAACCAAGGGCGTGGGTGGGGGACTGGGGGTCCAGGGCAGGGCCCTCAGAGCCCGGTAGGCCCAGGGGGGCGGCGCAAGCACCTAGGCCCAGGCCGAAGAGCGCCTTCTTGGTCTGCGCGGCAGGCCGGCCTCTCGCCTTGCCACTCAGGCCGCCCTCCCTCTTGAAGTGTGTGTGGCACGCGTCCGCGGAGTACACCTCACTGCACAGGTAGCCGTGGGACTGGGCGTCGTAGCTTCCTGCGAGGCGGCCGGAGGTCCCGCAGGCGGGTGGGTCCCTGGGACAGACGCGCGGAGCGGCTCCTGCCCGGCCCCCCTGAGAACCGTCGCCGTTCCGTAAGGCGGGGCGCCTGCTTCAGAATGTAAATCACGTGTCCGCTCTATGGATACGCTGTTTAGTTTACCAGGCAAGACTTTCTTGGTGAAAGAAGCAGCGTTGGCTTGCATCGTCGAGCAGGCTTGTCATCTGGCTGTGCACTGGTACTCTCTCTCTGGGTGTGCTAGTCCGCAGGGCAGGGCATCCCCTGGGCAGGGTGGAGCGTGATCTCTGCGGCCTCGTCTTGCAGCTCCTTCCTTTCATTCTCAATCATCCTGCCCACAGTGGCCTCCTCTCAGGCCTGCATACTTACAACGGCGCATTGCCCGTGCTGCCCCTCTGCAGGAAGTGTCCCTCTGTTTAGTTTGCAGCTGACTGATGCCGCCTCACCCTTCTCATCTCTTCTCAGGTGTCACTTGGTCAAGAAAGCGTCCCCTTACCTACTCAACTCATCTCGTCTCCCTACCGTAGCTCACGTGACACCACGCACCTCTCGCTTATGGCCGTCATCGCCTTTCGCATCCAGTTTCAGGTAGGTAAGTTTACCCCGTGGTCCGTGAGGAAGAAGAGATCACGCCTGTTTTGCTTACTCTTGATTCCCAGCGACTAGCCCGGTTACTGATAACCTCTGTTAGAGGGAGAAAGGAATGCACCCAATCCCTGGTGAAGCCCCGACCGTTTTCCTTTCTAGTGTCCCTCGTACTCCTCCCTGCCGTCTGTGTCGCCCTTACTCCGCGTCTACCGTTTATGAGTTTACACCTGGGTTACGGTGACTGCTTCGGAGAATCGCATGCCTTTCTACCTCCCTCGCTGCGACCTCTCCTACACCTCCCAGGGCTCTTGGGTTATGCCCTTGCCCTCTTCCGAGCCGTCCGTAGCACCCGCTGTCAACCCCGTACGGCCAAGCTCCTAAGACTGACACTCCAGGCCCTCCGTAATTTGGCTTCAGTTTCACTTTCTAGACGTTTCAAGAAAGAACGGGGTCTAAATATCTGGGCACCTCTGCTCCGTTTCATATCTACCCACGAGGTTAATTTTTTTGTTTCTTCCAGTCCACCTATTTTGCACCTCCGTCTCTGCGAAGACTTCACTGAGAATCCAAGCGATTTCTGGATCCCTTCTCTCCCCTGAAGCTGTAAACAGTTTAACAAGACAGGTGCGGAACTGCCGTAAGGTAATCTACATCTTGTCTCCCTCTCTGGTATCTAACCTCCCGGCGAATGGGGGTACGTCTCCGTGTTCTGTGCGGTTTTCAGCACAGTACTCTCTACACGTAGTGGATATTTGATTTGGTAAGTGACCGAATAAGTGAATGAGTCACCAAGATAAGGGTATTGTCTCATTCTTTCTCGCTTTTTCCACTTCCAAGTTTCTTTAGTTAGTTTCCTCAGACAAAAGGTTTCTTTGTAGCTACACAGTGGCCAGGTCCAGAGAATGTTGCAGATAGCTGCTGAAAACATCCCTCCTCCACTTGAGAATGGCTTGCTCTCCCTCTCAAGCGGAGAGAGCTGGGATTCGATATTTAATTAAGCGCCTCTGTTCACTTGGCATTTAGAGGCACTAGGGGGCGTTAGTGCTCTACACCCGGTGAAATGCCTGTTTCGTTTGTGATTTTCCTTTGTGAAAAACAACTATGCACAGAGTGTTTTGTGCCAATTTTCCATCCTTTTAGATTGACGGAAAGCATTTTACCTACGTAGAAACAGAAAACGAATAGAAAGAGCGTTGCATTGCGTTTAATGAAAGCTTAGGGCGGTCTCGGTGGTACGTTAGTGAAGTTATCTGGGGACACCTTAGCCACGTACATTGTGTTGGAGAGGCACCGAGAATTCATTCAGGAGTTCTCAAAGTTCGAGGACACAGTTGCCTTACACGTAGGCACGGTGGCAGCCGTGGACATGGCAGTGATTTGGAGAATGTTGTACTCGTCGGCTCTTGCTGTGATAATGCTTTGCAACAAATCTCCCCAAAACTCACTTACATAAAGAAGAATCTAGTTTTCTCGGACCTGTGGGCTAGCTGCAGCGGCTCTCTTGTAGACCTCTCGATGGCGGGTGTTGCTCCATGCCGTGGGTCAGTTTGAGGTCTGTCCCGCACACCTTACCGTGGAGCCCAACTGTGAGGCTGCAGGTCCCTGTCCTCTAGCAGAGTTCACTGAAACGTAAGAGGTGAGCCCAACCACACAAGGCCACGTAAGGCCTCTGCGACTCATTGAAGGCCATCGTGTCTTCCCTTGGCCTCCTGGGAACCCCCTGGCCCCAGGATGCAGCTTCGGTAGCCCAGGGCAACCGGCGGAGGGGGGCGGGCGGGGCTGCAGGAGGGTGGAACGCTGAGGTCACAGAGGGTGTGGGTGTGGCCACCTCTGCTGTGACTGAACCAAGGGCGTGGGTGGGGGACTGGGGGTCCAGGGCAGGGCCCTCAGAGCCCGGTAGGCCCAGGGGGGCGGCGCAAGCACCTAGGCCCAGGCCGAAGAGCGCCTTCTTGGTCTGCGCGGCAGGCCGGCCTCTCGCCTTGCCACTCAGGCCGCCCTCCCTCTTGAAGTGTGTGTGGCACGCGTCCGCGGAGTACACCTCGCTGCACAGGTAGCCGTGGGACTGGGCGTCGTAGCTTCCTGCGAGGCGGCCGGAGGTCCCGCAGGCGGGTGGGTCCCTGGGACAGACGCGCGGAGCGGCTCCTGCCCGGCCCCCCTGAGAACCGTCGCCGTTCCGTAAGGCGGGGCGCCTGCTTCAGAATGTAAATCACGTGTCCGCTCTATGGATACGCTGTTTAGTTTACCAGGCAAGACTTTCTTGGTGAAAGAAGCAGCGTTGGCTTGCATCCTCGAGCAGGCTTGTCATCTGGCTGTGCACTGGTACTCTCTCTCTGGGTGTGCTAGTCCGCAGGGCAGGGCATCCCCTGGGCAGGGTGGAGCGTGATCTCTGCGGCCTCGTCTTGCAGCTCCTTCCTTTCATTCTCAATCATCCTGCCCACAGTGGCCTCCTCTCAGGCCTGCATACTTACAACGGCGCATTGCCCGTGCTGCCCCTCTGCAGGAAGTGTCCCTCTGTTTAGTTTGCAGCTGACTGATGCCGCCTCACCCTTCTCATCTCTTCTCAGGTGTCACTTGGTCAAGAAAGCGTCCCCTTACCCACTCAACTCATCTCGTCTCCCTACCGTAGCTCACGTGACACCACGCACCTCTCGCTTATGGCCGTCATCGCCTTTCGCATCCAGTTTCAGGTAGGTAAGTTTACCCCGTGGCCCGTGAGGAAGAAGAGATCACGCCTGTTTTGCTTACTCTTGATTCCCAGCGACTAGCCCGGTTACTGATAACCTCTGTTAGAGGGAGAAAGGAATGCACCCAATCCCTGGTGAAGCCCCGACCGTTTTCCTTTCTAGTGTCCCTCGTACTCCTCCCTGCCGTCTGTGTCGCCCTTACTCCGCATCTACCGTTTATGAGTTTACACCTGGGTTACGGTGACTGCTTCGGAGAATCGCATGCCTTTCTACCTCCCTCGCTGCGACCTCTCCTACACCTCCCAGGGCTCTTGGGTTATGCCCTTGCCCTCTTCCGAGCCGTCCGTGGCACCCGCTGTCAACCCCGTACGGCCAAGCTCCTAAGACTGACACTCCAGGCCCTCCGTAATTTGGCTTCAGTTTCACTTTCTAGACGTTTCAAGAAAGAACGGGGTCTAAATATCTGTGCACCTCTGCTCCGTTTCACATCTACCCACGAGGTTAATTTTTTTGTTTCTTCCAGTCCACCTATTTTGCACCTCCGTCTCTGCGAAGACTTCACTGAGAATCCAAGCGATTTCTGGATCCCTTCTCTCCCCTGAAGCTGTAAACAGTTTAACAAGACAGGTGCGGAACTGCCGTAAGGTAATCTACATCTTGTCTCCCTCTCTGGTATCTAACCTCCCTGCGAATGGGGGTACGTCTCCGTGTTCTGTGCGGTTTTCAGCACAGTACTCTCTACACGTAGTGGATATTTGATTTGGTAAGTGACCGAATAAGTGAATGAGTCACCAAGATAAGGGTATTGTCTCATTCTTTCTCGCTTTTTCCACTTCCAAGTTTCTTTAGTTAGTTTCCTCAGACAAAAGGTTTCTTTGTAGCTACACAGTGGCCAGGTCCAGAGAATGTTGCAGATAGCTGCTGAAAACATCCCTCCTCCACTTGAGAATGGCTTGCTCTCCCTCTCAAGCGGAGAGAGCTGGGATTCGATATTTAATTAAGCGCCTCTGTTCACTTGGCATTTAGAGGCACTAGGGGGCGTTAGTGCTCTACACCCGGTGAAATGCCTGTTTCGTTTGTGATTTTCCTTTGTGAAAAACAACTATGCACAGAGTGTTTTGTGCCAATTTTCCATCCTTTTAGATTGACGGAAAGCATTTTACCTACGTAGAAACAGAAAACGAATAGAAAGAGCGTCGCATTGCGTTTAATGAAAGCTTAGGGCGGTCTCGGT
Organism: Leucopleurus acutus; assembly: GCF_964270905.1. NCBI lineage: Eukaryota > Metazoa > Chordata > Mammalia > Artiodactyla > Delphinidae > Leucopleurus > Leucopleurus acutus. Next base: position 34,203,751 of record NC_139143.1, on the reverse strand, counting down.
GGTACGTTAGTGAAGTTATCTGGGGACACCTTAGCCACGTACATTGTGTTGGAGAGGCACCGAGAATTCATTCAGGAGTTCTCAAAGTTCGAGGACACGGTTGCCTTACACGTAGGCACGGTGGCAGCCGTGGACATGGCAGTGATTTGGAGAATGTTGTACTAGTCGGCTCTCGCTGTGATAATGCTTTGCAACAAATCTCCCCAAAACTCACTTACATAAAGAAGAATCTAGTTTTCTCGGACCTGTGGGCTAGCTGCAGCGGCACTCTTGTAGACCTCTCGATGGCGGGTGTTGCTCCATGCCGTGGGTCAGTTTGAGGTCTGTCCCGCACAACTTACCGTGGAGCCCAACTGTGAGGCTGCAGCTCCCTGTCCTCTCGCAGAGTTCACTGAAACGTAAGAGGTGAGCCCAACCACACAAGGCCACGTAAGGCCTCTGCGACTCATTGAAGGCCATCGTGTCTTCCCTTGGCCTCCTGGGAACCCCCTGGCCCCAGGATGCAGCTTCGGTAGCCCAGGGCAACCGGCGGAGGGGGGCGGGCGGGGCTGCAGGAGGGTGGAACGCGGAGGTCACAGAGGGTGTGGGTGTGGTCACCTCTGCTGTGACTGAACCAAGGGCGTGGGTGGGGGGCTGGGGGTCCAGGGCAGGGCCCTCAGAGCCCGGTAGGCCCAGGGGGGCGGCGCAAGCACCTAGGCCCAGGCCGAAGAGCGCCTTCTTGGTCTGCGCGGCAGGCCGGCCTCTCGCCTTGCCACTCAGGCCGCCCTCCCTCTTGAAGTGTGTGTAGCACGCGTCCGCGGAGTACACCTCGCTGCACAGGTAGCCGTGGGACTGGGCGTCGTAGCTTCCTGCGAGGCGGCCGGAGGTCCCGCAGGCGGGTGGGTCCCTGGGACAGACGCGCGGAGCGGCTCCTGCCCGGCCCCCCTGAGAACCGTCGCCGTTCCGTAAGGCGGGGCGCCTGCTTCAGAATGTAAATCACGTGTCCGCTCTATGGATACGCTGTTTAGTTTACCAGGCAAGACTTTCTTGGTGAAAGAAGCAGCGTTGGCTTGCATCGTCGAGCAGGCTTCTCATCTGGCTGTGCACTGGTACTCTCTCTCTGGGTGTGCTAGTCCGCAGGGCAGGGCATCCCCTGGGCAGGGTGGAGCGTGATCTCTGCGGCCTCGTCTTGCAGCTCCTTCCTTTCATTCTCAATCATCCTGCCCACAGTGGCCTCCTCTCAGGCCTGCATACTTACAACGGCGCATTGCCCGTGCTGCCCCTCTGCAGGAAGTGTCCCTCTGTTTAGTTTGCAGCTGACTGATGCCGCCTCACCCTTCTCATCTCTTCTCAGGTGTCACTTGGTCAAGAAAGCGTCCCCTTACCTACTCAACTCATCTCGTCTCCCTACCGTAGCTCACGTGACACCACGCACCTCTCGCTTATGGCCGTCATCGCCTTTCGCATCCAGTTTCAGGTAGGTAAGTTTACCCCGTGGTCCGTGAGGAAGAAGAGATCACGCCTGTTTTGCTTACTCTTGATTCCCAGCGACTAGCCCGGTTACTGATAACCTCTGTTAGAGGGAGAAAGGAATGCACCCAATCCCTGGTGAAGCCCCGACCGTTTTCCTTTCTAGTGTCCCTCGTACTCCTCCCTGCCGTCTGTGTCGCCCTTACTCCGCGTCTACCGTTTATGAGTTTACACCTGGGTTACGGTGACTGCTTCGGAGAATCGCATGCCTTTCTACCTCCCTCGCTGCGACCTCTCCTACACCTCCCAGGGCTCTTGGGTTATGCCCTTGCCCTCTTCCGAGCCGTCCGTGGCACCCGCTGTCAACCCCGTACGGCCAAGCTCCTAAGACTGACACTCCAGGCCCTCCGTAATTTGGCTTCAGTTTCACTTTCTAGACGTTTCAAGAAAGAACGGGGCCTAAATATCTGTGCACCTCTGCTCCGTTTCATATCTACCCACGAGGTTAATTTTTTTGTTTCTTCCAGTCCACCTATTTTGCACCTCCGTCTCTGCGAAGACTTCACTGAGAATCCAAGCGATTTCTGGATCCCTTCTCTCCCCTGAAGCTGTAAACAGTTTAACAAGACAGGTGCGGAACTGCCGTAAGGTAATCTACATCTTGTCTCCCTCTCTGGTATCTAACCTCCCTGCGAATGGGGGTACGTCTCCGTGTCCTGTGCGGTTTTCAGCACAGTACTCTCTACACGTAGTGGATATTTGATTTGGTAAGTGACCGAATAAGTGAATGAGTCACCAAGATAAGGGTATTGTCTCATTCTTTCTCGCTTTTTCCACTTCCAAGTTTCTTTAGTTAGTTTCCTCAGACAAAAGGTTTCTTTGTAGCTACACAGTGGCCAGGTCCAGAGAATGTTGCAGATAGCTGCTGAAAACATCCCTCCTCCACTTGAGAATGGCTTGCTCTCCCTCTCAAGCGGAGAGAGCTGGGATTCGATATTTAATTAAGCGCCTCTGTTCACTTGGCATTTAGAGGCACTAGGGGGCGTTAGTGCTCTACACCCGGTGAAATGCCTGTTTCGTTTGTGATTTTCCTTTGTGAAAAACAACTATGCACAGAGTGTTTTGTGCCAATTTTCCATCCTTTTAGATTGACGGAAAGCATTTTACCTACGTAGAAACAGAAAACGAATAGAAAGAGCGTCGCATTGCGTTTAATGAAAGCTTAGGGCGGTCTCGGTGGTACGTTAGTGAAGTTATCTGGGGACACCTTAGCCACGTACATTGTGTTGGAGAGGCACCGAGAATTCATTCAGGAGTTCTCAAAGTTCGAGGACACAGTTGCCTTACACGTAGGCACGGTGGCAGCCGTGGACATGGCAGTGATTTGGAGAATGTTGTACTAGTCGGCTCTCGCTGTGATAATGCTTTGCAACAAATCTCCCCAAAACTCACTTACATAAAGAAGAATCTAGTTTTCTCGGACCTGTGGGCTAGCTGCAGCGGCTCTCTTGTAGACCTCTCGATGGCGGGTGTTGCTCCATGCCGTGGGTCAGTTTGAGGTCTGTCCCGCACACCTTACCGTGGAGCCCAACTGTGAGGCTGCAGGTCCCTGTCCTCTCGCAGAGTTCACTGAAACGTAAGAGGTGAGCCCAACCACACAAGGCCACGTAAGGCCTCTGCGACTCATTGAAGGCCATCGTGTCTTCCCTTGGCCTCCTGGGAACCCCCTGGCCCCAGGATGCAGCTTCGGTAGCCCAGGGCAACCGGCGGAGGGGGGCGGGCGGGGCTGCAGGAGGGTGGAACGCTGAGGTCACAGAGGGTGTGGGTGTGGTCACCTCTGCTGTGACTGAACCAAGGGCGTGGGTGGGGGGCTGGGGGTCCAGGGCAGGGCCCTCAGAGCCCGGTAGGCCCAGGGGGGCGGCGCAAGCACCTAGGCCCAGGCCGAAGAGCGCCTTCTTGGTCTGCGCGGCAGGCCGGCCTCTCGCCTTGCCACTCAGGCCGCCCTCCCTCTTGAAGTGTGTGTGGCACGCGTCCGCGGAGTACACCTCGCTGCACAGGTAGCCGTGGGACTGGGCGTCGTAGCTTCCTGCGAGGCGGCCGGAGGTCCCGCAGGCGGGTGGGTCCCTGGGACAGACGCGCGGAGCGGCTCCTGCCCGGCCCCCCTGAGAACCGTCGCCGTTCCGTAAGGCGGGGCGCCTGCTTCAGAATGTAAATCACGTGTCCGCTCTATGGATACGCTGTTTAGTTTACCAGGCAAGACTTTCTTGGTGAAAGAAGCAGCGTTGGCTTGCATCGTCGAGCAGGCTTGTCATCTGGCTGTGCACTGGTACTCTCTCTCTGGGTGTGCTAGTCCGCAGGGCAGGGCATCCCCTGGGCAGGGTGGAGCGTGATCTCTGCGGCCTCGTCTTGCAGCTCCTTCCTTTCATTCTCAATCATCCTGCCCACAGTGGCCTCCTCTCAGGCCTGCATACTTACAACGGCGCATTGCCCGTGCTGCCCCTCTGCAGGAAGTGTCCCTCTGTTTAGTTTGCAGCTGACTGATGCCGCCTCACCCTTCTCATCTCTTCTCAGGTGTCACTTGGTCAAGAAAGCGTCCCCTTACCTACTCAACTCATCTCGTCTCCCTACCGTAGCTCACGTGACACCACGCACCTCTCGCTTATGGCCGTCATCGCCTTTCGCATCCAGTTTCAGGTAGGTAAGTTTACCCCGTGGTCCGTGAGGAAGAAGAGATCACGCCTGTTTTGCTTACTCTTGATTCCCAGCGACTAGCCCGGTTACTGATAACCTCTGTTAGAGGGAGAAAGGAATGCACCCAATCCCTGGTGAAGCCCCGACCGTTTTCCTTTCTAGTGTCCCTCGTACTCCTCCCTGCCGTCTGTGTCGCCCTTACTCCGCGTCTACCGTTTATGAGTTTACACCTGGGTTACGGTGACTGCTTCGGAGAATCGCATGCCTTTCTACCTCCCTCGCTGCGACCTCTCCTACACCTCCCAGGGCTCTTGGGTTATGCCCTTGCCCTCTTCCGAGCCGTCCGTGGCACCCGCTGTCAACCCCGTACGGCCAAGCTCCTAAGACTGACACTCCAGGCCCTCCGTAATTTGGCTTCAGTTTCACTTTCTAGACGTTTCAAGAAAGAACGGGGCCTAAATATCTGTGCACCTCTGCTCCGTTTCATATCTACCCACGAGGTTAATTTTTTTGTTTCTTCCAGTCCACCTATTTTGCACCTCCGTCTCTGCGAAGACTTCACTGAGAATCCAAGCGATTTCTGGATCCCTTCTCTCCCCTGAAGCTGTAAACAGTTTAACAAGACAGGTGCGGAACTGCCGTAAGGTAATCTACATCTTGTCTCCCTCTCTGGTATCTAACCTCCCTGCGAATGGGGGTACGTCTCCGTGTCCTGTGCGGTTTTCAGCACAGTACTCTCTACACGTAGTGGATATTTGATTTGGTAAGTGACCGAATAAGTGAATGAGTCACCAAGATAAGGGTATTGTCTCATTCTTTCTCGCTTTTTCCACTTCCAAGTTTCTTTAGTTAGTTTCCTCAGACAAAAGGTTTCTTTGTAGCTACACAGTGGCCAGGTCCAGAGAATGTTGCAGATAGCTGCTGAAAACATCCCTCCTCCACTTGAGAATGGCTTGCTCTCCCTCTCAAGCGGAGAGAGCTGGGATTCGATATTTAATTAAGCGCCTCTGTTCACTTGGCATTTAGAGGCACTAGGGGGCGTTAGTGCTCTACACCCGGTGAAATGCCTGTTTCGTTTGTGATTTTCCTTTGTGAAAAACAACTATGCACAGAGTGTTTTGTGCCAATTTTCCATCCTTTTAGATTGACGGAAAGCATTTTACCTACGTAGAAACAGAAAACGAATAGAAAGAGCGTCGCATTGCGTTTAATGAAAGCTTAGGGCGGTCTCGGTGGTACGTTAGTGAAGTTATCTGGGGACACCTTAGCCACGTACATTGTGTTGGAGAGGCACCGAGAATTCATTCAGGAGTTCTCAAAGTTCGAGGACACAGTTGCCTTACACGTAGGCACGGTGGCAGCCGTGGACATGGCAGTGATTTGGAGAATGTTGTACTAGTCGGCTCTCGCTGTGATAATGCTTTGCAACAAATCTCCCCAAAACTCACTTACATAAAGAAGAATCTAGTTTTCTCGGACCTGTGGGCTAGCTGCAGCGGCTCTCTTGTAGACCTCTCGATGGCGGGTGTTGCTCCATGCCGTGGGTCAGTTTGAGGTCTGTCCCGCACACCTTACCGTGGAGCCCAACTGTGAGGCTGCAGGTCCCTGTCCTCTCTCAGAGTTCACTGAAACGTAAGAGGTGAGCCCAACCACACAAGGCCACGTAAGGCCTCTGCGACTCATTGAAGGCCATCGTGTCTTCCCTTGGCCTCCTGGGAACCCCCTGGCCCCAGGATGCAGCTTCGGTAGCCCAGGGCAACCGGCGGAGGGGGGCGGGCGGGGCTGCAGGAGGGTGGAACGCTGAGGTCACAGAGGGTGTGGGTGTGGTCACCTCTGCTGTGACTGAACCAAGGGCGTGGGTGGGGGGCTGGGGGTCCAGGGCAGGGCCCTCAGAGCCCGGTAGGCCCAGGGGGGCGGCGCAAGCACCTAGGCCCAGGCCGAAGAGCGCCTTCTTGGTCTGCGCGGCAGGCCGGCCTCTCGCCTTGCCACTCAGGCCGCCCTCCCTCTTGAAGTGTGTGTGGCACGCGTCCGCGGAGTACACCTCGCTGCACAGGTAGCCGTGGGACTGGGCGTCGTAGCTTCCTGCGAGGCGGCCGGAGGTCCCGCAGGCGGGTGGGTCCCTGGGACAGACGCGCGGAGCGGCTCCTGCCCGGCCCCCCTGAGAACCGTCGCCGTTCCGTAAGGCGGGGCGCCTGCTTCAGAATGTAAATCACGTGTCCGCTCTATGGATACGCTGTTTAGTTTACCAGGCAAGACTTTCTTGGTGAAAGAAGCAGCGTTGGCTTGCATCGTCGAGCAGGCTTCTCATCTGGCTGTGCACTGGTACTCTCTCTCTGGGTGTGCTAGTCCGCAGGGCAGGGCATCCCCTGGGCAGGGTGGAGCGTGATCTCTGCGGCCTCGTCTTGCAGCTCCTTCCTTTCATTCTCAATCATCCTGCCCACAGTGGCCTCCTCTCAGGCCTGCATACTTACAACGGCGCATTGCCCGTGCTGCCCCTCTGCAGGAAGTGTCCCTCTGTTTAGTTTGCAGCTGACTGATGCCGCCTCACCCTTCTCATCTCTTCTCAGGTGTCACTTGGTCAAGAAAGCGTCCCCTTACCTACTCAACTCATCTCGTCTCCCTACCGTAGCTCACGTGACACCACGCACCTCTCGCTTATGGCCGTCATCGCCTTTCGCATCCAGTTTCAGGTAGGTAAGTTTACCCCGTGGTCCGTGAGGAAGAAGAGATCACGCCTGTTTTGCTTACTCTTGATTCCCAGCGACTAGCCCGGTTACTGATAACCTCTGTTAGAGGGAGAAAGGAATGCACCCAATCCCTGGTGAAGCCCCGACCGTTTTCCTTTCTAGTGTCCCTCGTACTCCTCCCTGCCGTCTGTGTCGCCCTTACTCCGCGTCTACCGTTTATGAGTTTACACCTGGGTTACGGTGACTGCTTCGGAGAATCGCATGCCTTTCTACCTCCCTCGCTGCGACCTCTCCTACACCTCCCAGGGCTCTTGGGTTATGCCCTTGCCCTCTTCCGAGCCGTCCGTGGCACCCGCTGTCAACCCCGTACGGCCAAGCTCCTAAGACTGACACTCCAGGCCCTCCGTAATTTGGCTTCAGTTTCACTTTCTAGACGTTTCAAGAAAGAACGGGGTCTAAATATCTGTGCACCTCTGCTCCGTTTCACATCTACCCACGAGGTTAATTTTTTTGTTTCTTCCAGTCCACCTATTTTGCACCTCCGTCTCTGCGAAGACTTCACTGAGAATCCAAGCGATTTCTGGATCCCTTCTCTCCCCTGAAGCTGTAAACAGTTTAACAAGACAGGTGCGGAACTGCCGTAAGGTAATCTACATCTTGTCTCCCTCTCTGGTATCTAACCTCCCTGCGAATGGGGGTACGTCTCCGTGTTCTGTGCGGTTTTCAGCACAGTACTCTCTACACGTAGTGGATATTTGATTTGGTAAGTGACCGAATAAGTGAATGAGTCACCAAGATAAGGGTATTGTCTCATTCTTTCTCGCTTTTTCCACTTCCAAGTTTCTTTAGTTAGTTTCCTCAGACAAAAGGTTTCTTTGTAGCTACACAGTGGCCAGGTCCAGAGAATGTTGCAGATAGCTGCTGAAAACATCCCTCCTCCACTTGAGAATGGCTTGCTCTCCCTCTCAAGCGGAGAGAGCTGGGATTCGATATTTAATTAAGCGCCTCTGTTCACTTGGCATTTAGAGGCACTAGGGGGCGTTAGTGCTCTACACCCGGTGAAATGCCTGTTTCGTTTGTGATTTTCCTTTGTGAAAAACAACTATGCACAGAGTGTTTTGTGCCAATTTTCCATCCTTTTAGATTGACGGAAAGCATTTTACCTACGTAGAAACAGAAAACGAATAGAAAGAGCGTCGCATTGCGTTTAATGAAAGCTTAGGGCGGTCTCGGTGGTACGTTAGTGAAGTTATCTGGGGACACCTTAGCCACGTACATTGTGTTGGAGAGGCACCGAGAATTCATTCAGGAGTTCTCAAAGTTCGAGGACACGGTTGCCTTACACGTAGGCACGGTGGCAGCCGTGGACATGGCAGTGATTTGGAGAATGTTGTACTAGTCGGCTCTCGCTGTGATAATGCTTTGCAACAAATCTCCCCAAAACTCACTTACATAAAGAAGAATCTAGTTTTCTCGGACCTGTGGGCTAGCTGCAGCGGCACTCTTGTAGACCTCTCGATGGCGGGTGTTGCTCCATGCCGTGGGTCAGTTTGAGGTCTGTCCCGCACAACTTACCGTGGAGCCCAACTGTGAGGCTGCAGCTCCCTGTCCTCTCGCAGAGTTCACTGAAACGTAAGAGGTGAGCCCAACCACACAAGGCCACGTAAGGCCTCTGCGACTCATTGAAGGCCATCGTGTCTTCCCTTGGCCTCCTGGGAACCCCCTGGCCCCAGGATGCAGCTTCGGTAGCCCAGGGCAACCGGCGGAGGGGGGCGGGCGGGGCTGCAGGAGGGTGGAACGCGGAGGTCACAGAGGGTGTGGGTGTGGTCACCTCTGCTGTGACTGAACCAAGGGCGTGGGTGGGGGGCTGGGGGTCCAGGGCAGGGCCCTCAGAGCCCGGTAGGCCCAGGGGGGCGGCGCAAGCACCTAGGCCCAGGCCGAAGAGCGCCTTCTTGGTCTGCGCGGCAGGCCGGCCTCTCGCCTTGCCACTCAGGCCGCCCTCCCTCTTGAAGTGTGTGTAGCACGCGTCCGCGGAGTACACCTCGCTGCACAGGTAGCCGTGGGACTGGGCGTCGTAGCTTCCTGCGAGGCGGCCGGAGGTCCCGCAGGCGGGTGGGTCCCTGGGACAGATGCGCGGAGCGGCTCCTGCCCGGCCCCCCTGAGAACCGTCGCCGTTCCGTAAGGCGGGGCGCCTGCTTCAGAATGTAAATCACGTGTCCGCTCTATGGATACGCTGTTTAGTTTACCAGGCAAGACTTTCTTGGTGAAAGAAGCAGCGTTGGCTTGCATCGTCGAGCAGGCTTCTCATCTGGCTGTGCACTGGTACTCTCTCTCTGGGTGTGCTAGTCCGCAGGGCAGGGCATCCCCTGGGCAGGGTGGAGCGTGATCTCTGCGGCCTCGTCTTGCAGCTCCTTCCTTTCATTCTCAATCATCCTGCCCACAGTGGCCTCCTCTCAGGCCTGCATACTTACAACGGCGCATTGCCCGTGCTGCCCCTCTGCAGGAAGTGTCCCTCTGTTTAGTTTGCAGCTGACTGATGCCGCCTCACCCTTCTCATCTCTTCTCAGGTGTCACTTGGTCAAGAAAGCGTCCCCTTACCTACTCAACTCATCTCGTCTCCCTACCGTAGCTCACGTGACACCACGCACCTCTCGCTTATGGCCGTCATCGCCTTTCGCATCCAGTTTCAGGTAGGTAAGTTTACCCCGTGGTCCGTGAGGAAGAAGAGATCACGCCTGTTTTGCTTACTCTTGATTCCCAGCGACTAGCCCGGTTACTGATAACCTCTGTTAGAGGGAGAAAGGAATGCACCCAATCCCTGGTGAAGCCCCGACCGTTTTCCTTTCTAGTGTCCCTCGTACTCCTCCCTGCCGTCTGTGTCGCCCTTACTCCGCGTCTACCGTTTATGAGTTTACACCTGGGTTACGGTGACTGCTTCGGAGAATCGCATGCCTTTCTACCTCCCTCGCTGCGACCTCTCCTACACCTCCCAGGGCTCTTGGGTTATGCCCTTGCCCTCTTCCGAGCCGTCCGTGGCACCCGCTGTCAACCCCGTACGGCCAAGCTCCTAAGACTGACACTCCAGGCCCTCCGTAATTTGGCTTCAGTTTCACTTTCTAGACGTTTCAAGAAAGAACGGGGCCTAAATATCTGTGCACCTCTGCTCCGTTTCATATCTACCCACGAGGTTAATTTTTTTGTTTCTTCCAGTCCACCTATTTTGCACCTCCGTCTCTGCGAAGACTTCACTGAGAATCCAAGCGATTTCTGGATCCCTTCTCTCCCCTGAAGCTGTAAACAGTTTAACAAGACAGGTGCGGAACTGCCGTAAGGTAATCTACATCTTGTCTCCCTCTCTGGTATCTAACCTCCCTGCGAATGGGGGTACGTCTCCGTGTCCTGTGCGGTTTTCAGCACAGTACTCTCTACACGTAGTGGATATTTGATTTGGTAAGTGACCGAATAAGTGAATGAGTCACCAAGATAAGGGTATTGTCTCATTCTTTCTCGCTTTTTCCACTTCCAAGTTTCTTTAGTTAGTTTCCTCAGACAAAAGGTTTCTTTGTAGCTACACAGTGGCCAGGTCCAGAGAATGTTGCAGATAGCTGCTGAAAACATCCCTCCTCCACTTGAGAATGGCTTGCTCTCCCTCTCAAGCGGAGAGAGCTGGGATTCGATATTTAATTAAGCGCCTCTGTTCACTTGGCATTTAGAGGCACTAGGGGGCGTTAGTGCTCTACACCCGGTGAAATGCCTGTTTCGTTTGTGATTTTCCTTTGTGAAAAACAACTATGCACAGAGTGTTTTGTGCCAATTTTCCATCCTTTTAGATTGACGGAAAGCATTTTACCTACGTAGAAACAGAAAACGAATAGAAAGAGCGTCGCATTGCGTTTAATGAAAGCTTAGGGCGGTCTCGGTGGTACGTTAGTGAAGTTATCTGGGGACACCTTAGCCACGTACATTGTGTTGGAGAGGCACCGAGAATTCATTCAGGAGTTCTCAAAGTTCGAGGACACGGTTGCCTTACACGTAGGCACGGTGGCAGCCGTGGACATGGCAGTGATTTGGAGAATGTTGTACTAGTCGGCTCTCGCTGTGATAATGCTTTGCAACAAATCTCCCCAAAACTCACTTACATAAAGAAGAATCTAGTTTTCTCGGACCTGTGGGCTAGCTGCAGCGGCTCTCTTGTAGACCTCTCGATGGCGGGTGTTGTTCCATGCCGTGGGTCAGTTTGAGGTCTGTCCCGCACACCTTACCGTGGAGCCCAACTGTGAGGCTGCAGGTCCCTGTCCTCTCGCAGAGTTCACTGAAACGTAAGAGGTGAGCCCAACCACACAAGGCCACGTAAGGCCTCTGCGACTCATTGAAGGCAATCGTGTCTTCCCTTGGCCTCCTGGGAACCCCCTGGCCCCAGGATGCAGCTTCGGTAGCCCAGGGCAACCGGCGGAGGGGGGCGGGCGGGGCTGCAGGAGGGTGGAACGCTGAGGTCACAGAGGGTGTGGGTGTGGCCACCTCTGCTGTGACTGAACCAAGGGCGTGGGTGGGGGACTGGGGGTCCAGGGCAGGGCCCTCAGAGCCCGGTAGGCCCAGGGGGGCGGCGCAAGCACCTAGGCCCAGGCCGAAGAGCGCCTTCTTGGTCTGCGCGGCAGGCCGGCCTCTCGCCTTGCCACTCAGGCCGCCCTCCCTCTTGAAGTGTGTGTGGCACGCGTCCGCGGAGTACACCTCGCTGCACAGGTAGCCGTGGGACTGGGCGTCGTAGCTTCCTGCGAGGCGGCCGGAGGTCCCGCAGGCGGGTGGGTCCCTGGGACAGACGCGCGGAGCGGCTCCTGCCCGGCCCCCCTGAGAACCGTCGCCGTTCCGTAAGGCGGGGCGCCTGCTTCAGAATGTAAATCACGTGTCCGCTCTATGGATACGCTGTTTAGTTTACCAGGCAAGACTTTCTTGGTGAAAGAAGCAGCGTTGGCTTGCATCGTCGAGCAGGCTTGTCATCTGGCTGTGCACTGGTACTCTCTCTCTGGGTGTGCTAGTCCGCAGGGCAGGGCATCCCCTGGGCAGGGTGGAGCGTGATCTCTGCGGCCTCGTCTTGCAGCTCCTTCCTTTCATTCTCAATCATCCTGCCCACAGTGGCCTCCTCTCAGGCCTGCATACTTACAACGGCGCATTGCCCGTGCTGCCCCTCTGCAGGAAGTGTCCCTCTGTTTAGTTTGCAGCTGACTGATGCCGCCTCACCCTTCTCATCTCTTCTCAGGTGTCACTTGGTCAAGAAAGCGTCCCCTTACCCACTCAACTCATCTCGTCTCCCTACCGTAGCTCACGTGACACCACGCACCTCTCGCTTATGGCCGTCATCGCCTTTCGCATCCAGTTTCAGGTAGGTAAGTTTACCCCGTGGTCCGTGAGGAAGAAGAGATCACGCCTGTTTTGCTTACTCTTGATTCCCAGCGACTAGCCCGGTTACTGATAACCTCTGTTAGAGGGAGAAAGGAATGCACCCAATCCCTGGTGAAGCCCCGACCGTTTTCCTTTCTAGTGTCCCTCGTACTCCTCCCTGCCGTCTGTGTCGCCCTTACTCCGCGTCTACCGTTTATGAGTTTACACCTGGGTTACGGTGACTGCTTCGGAGAATCGCATGCCTTTCTACCTCCCTCGCTGCGACCTCTCCTACACCTCCCAGGGCTCTTGGGTTATGCCCTTGCCCTCTTCCGAGCCGTCCGTGGCACCCGCTGTCAACCCCGTACGGCCAAGCTCCTAAGACTGACACTCCAGGCCCTCCGTAATTTGGCTTCAGTTTCACTTTCTAGACGTTTCAAGAAAGAACGGGGTCTAAATATCTGTGCACCTCTGCTCCGTTTCACATCTACCCACGAGGTTAATTTTTTTGTTTCTTCCAGTCCACCTATTTTGCACCTCCGTCTCTGCGAAGACTTCACTGAGAATCCAAGCGATTTCTGGATCCCTTCTCTCCCCTGAAGCTGTAAACAGTTTAACAAGACAGGTGCGGAACTGCCGTAAGGTAATCTACATCTTGTCTCCCTCTCTGGTATCTAACCTCCCTGCGAATGGGGGTACGTCTCCGTGTTCTGTGCGGTTTTCAGCACAGTACTCTCTACACGTAGTGGATATTTGATTTGGTAAGTGACCGAATAAGTGAATGAGTCACCAAGATAAGGGTATTGTCTCATTCTTTCTCGCTTTTTCCACTTCCAAGTTTCTTTAGTTAGTTTCCTCAGACAAAAGGTTTCTTTGTAGCTACACAGTGGCCAGGTCCAGAGAATGTTGCAGATAGCTGCTGAAAACATCCCTCCTCCACTTGAGAATGGCTTGCTCTCCCTCTCAAGCGGAGAGAGCTGGGATTCGATATTTAATTAAGCGCCTCTGTTCACTTGGCATTTAGAGGCACTAGGGGGCGTTAGTGCTCTACACCCGGTGAAATGCCTGTTTCGTTTGTGATTTTCCTTTGTGAAAAACAACTATGCACAGAGTGTTTTGTGCCAATTTTCCATCCTTTTAGATTGACGGAAAGCATTTTACCTACGTAGAAACAGAAAACGAATAGAAAGAGCGTCGCATTGCGTTTAATGAAAGCTTAGGGCGGTCTCGGTGGTACGTTAGTGAAGTTATCTGGGGACACCTTAGCCACGTACATTGTGTTGGAGAGGCACCGAGAATTCATTCAGGAGTTCTCAAAGTTCGAGGACACGGTTGCCTTACACGTAGGCACGGTGGCAGCCGTGGACATGGCAGTGATTTGGAGAATGTTGTACTAGTCGGCTCTCGCTGTGATAATGCTTTGCAACAAATCTCCCCAAAACTCACTTACATAAAGAAGAATCTAGTTTTCTCGGACCTGTGGGCTAGCTGCAGCGGCACTCTTGTAGACCTCTCGATGGCGGGTGTTGCTCCATGCCGTGGGTCAGTTTGAGGTCTGTCCCGCACAACTTACCGTGGAGCCCAACTGTGAGGCTGCAGCTCCCTGTCCTCTCGCAGAGTTCACTGAAACGTAAGAGGTGAGCCCAACCACACAAGGCCACGTAAGGCCTCTGCGACTCATTGAAGGCCATCGTGTCTTCCCTTGGCCTCCTGGGAACCCCCTGGCCCCAGGATGCAGCTTCGGTAGCCCAGGGCAACCGGCGGAGGGGGGCGGGCGGGGCTGCAGGAGGGTGGAACGCGGAGGTCACAGAGGGTGTGGGTGTGGTCACCTCTGCTGTGACTGAACCAAGGGCGTGGGTGGGGGGCTGGGGGTCCAGGGCAGGGCCCTCAGAGCCCGGTAGGCCCAGGGGGGCGGCGCAAGCACCTAGGCCCAGGCCGAAGAGCGCCTTCTTGGTCTGCGCGGCAGGCCGGCCTCTCGCCTTGCCACTCAGGCCGCCCTCCCTCTTGAAGTGTGTGTAGCACGCGTCCGCGGAGTACACCTCGCTGCACAGGTAGCCGTGGGACTGGGCGTCGTAGCTTCCTGCGAGGCGGCCGGAGGTCCCGCAGGCGGGTGGGTCCCTGGGACAGACGCGCGGAGCGGCTCCTGCCCGGCCCCCCTGAGAACCGTCGCCGTTCCGTAAGGCGGGGCGCCTGCTTCAGAATGTAAATCACGTGTCCGCTCTATGGATACGCTGTTTAGTTTACCAGGCAAGACTTTCTTGGTGAAAGAAGCAGCGTTGGCTTGCATCGTCGAGCAGGCTTCTCATCTGGCTGTGCACTGGTACTCTCTCTCTGGGTGTGCTAGTCCGCAGGGCAGGGCATCCCCTGGGCAGGGTGGAGCGTGATCTCTGCGGCCTCGTCTTGCAGCTCCTTCCTTTCATTCTCAATCATCCTGCCCACAGTGGCCTCCTCTCAGGCCTGCATACTTACAACGGCGCATTGCCCGTGCTGCCCCTCTGCAGGAAGTGTCCCTCTGTTTAGTTTGCAGCTGACTGATGCCGCCTCACCCTTCTCATCTCTTCTCAGGTGTCACTTGGTCAAGAAAGCGTCCCCTTACCTACTCAACTCATCTCGTCTCCCTACCGTAGCTCACGTGACACCACGCACCTCTCGCTTATGGCCGTCATCGCCTTTCGCATCCAGTTTCAGGTAGGTAAGTTTACCCCGTGGTCCGTGAGGAAGAAGAGATCACGCCTGTTTTGCTTACTCTTGATTCCCAGCGACTAGCCCGGTTACTGATAACCTCTGTTAGAGGGAGAAAGGAATGCACCCAATCCCTGGTGAAGCCCCGACCGTTTTCCTTTCTAGTGTCCCTCGTACTCCTCCCTGCCGTCTGTGTCGCCCTTACTCCGCGTCTACCGTTTATGAGTTTACACCTGGGTTACGGTGACTGCTTCGGAGAATCGCATGCCTTTCTACCTCCCTCGCTGCGACCTCTCCTACACCTCCCAGGGCTCTTGGGTTATGCCCTTGCCCTCTTCCGAGCCGTCCGTGGCACCCGCTGTCAACCCCGTACGGCCAAGCTCCTAAGACTGACACTCCAGGCCCTCCGTAATTTGGCTTCAGTTTCACTTTCTAGACGTTTCAAGAAAGAACGGGGCCTAAATATCTGTGCACCTCTGCTCCGTTTCATATCTACCCACGAGGTTAATTTTTTTGTTTCTTCCAGTCCACCTATTTTGCACCTCCGTCTCTGCGAAGACTTCACTGAGAATCCAAGCGATTTCTGGATCCCTTCTCTCCCCTGAAGCTGTAAACAGTTTAACAAGACAGGTGCGGAACTGCCGTAAGGTAATCTACATCTTGTCTCCCTCTCTGGTATCTAACCTCCCTGCGAATGGGGGTACGTCTCCGTGTCCTGTGCGGTTTTCAGCACAGTACTCTCTACACGTAGTGGATATTTGATTTGGTAAGTGACCGAATAAGTGAATGAGTCACCAAGATAAGGGTATTGTCTCATTCTTTCTCGCTTTTTCCACTTCCAAGTTTCTTTAGTTAGTTTCCTCAGACAAAAGGTTTCTTTGTAGCTACACAGTGGCCAGGTCCAGAGAATGTTGCAGATAGCTGCTGAAAACATCCCTCCTCCACTTGAGAATGGCTTGCTCTCCCTCTCAAGCGGAGAGAGCTGGGATTCGATATTTAATTAAGCGCCTCTGTTCACTTGGCATTTAGAGGCACTAGGGGGCGTTAGTGCTCTACACCCGGTGAAATGCCTGTTTCGTTTGTGATTTTCCTTTGTGAAAAACAACTATGCACAGAGTGTTTTGTGCCAATTTTCCATCCTTTTAGATTGACGGAAAGCATTTTACCTACGTAGAAACAGAAAACGAATAGAAAGAGCGTCGCATTGCGTTTAATGAAAGCTTAGGGCGGTCTCGGTGGTACGTTAGTGAAGTTATCTGGGGACACCTTAGCCACGTACATTGTGTTGGAGAGGCACCGAGAATTCATTCAGGAGTTCTCAAAGTTCGAGGACACAGTTGCCTTACACGTAGGCACGGTGGCAGCCGTGGACATGGCAGTGATTTGGAGAATGTTGTACTAGTCGGCTCTCGCTGTGATAATGCTTTGCAACAAATCTCCCCAAAACTCACTTACATAAAGAAGAATCTAGTTTTCTCGGACCTGTGGGCTAGCTGCAGCGGCTCTCTTGTAGACCTCTCGATGGCGGGTGTTGCTCCATGCCGTGGGTCAGTTTGAGGTCTGTCCCGCACACCTTACCGTGGAGCCCAACTGTGAGGCTGCAGGTCCCTGTCCTCTCGCAGAGTTCACTGAAACGTAAGAGGTGAGCCCAACCACACAAGGCCACGTAAGGCCTCTGCGACTCATTGAAGGCCATCGTGTCTTCCCTTGGCCTCCTGGGAACCCCCTGGCCCCAGGATGCAGCTTCGGTAGCCCAGGGCAACCGGCGGAGGGGGGCGGGCGGGGCTGCAGGAGGGTGGAACGCTGAGGTCACAGAGGGTGTGGGTGTGGTCACCTCTGCTGTGACTGAACCAAGGGCGTGGGTGGGGGGCTGGGGGTCCAGGGCAGGGCCCTCAGAGCCCGGTAGGCCCAGGGGGGCGGCGCAAGCACCTAGGCCCAGGCCGAAGAGCGCCTTCTTGGTCTGCGCGGCAGGCCGGCCTCTCGCCTTGCCACTCAGGCCGCCCTCCCTCTTGAAGTGTGTGTGGCACGCGTCCGCGGAGTACACCTCGCTGCACAGGTAGCCGTGGGACTGGGCGTCGTAGCTTCCTGCGAGGCGGCCGGAGGTCCCGCAGGCGGGTGGGTCCCTGGGACAGACGCGCGGAGCGGCTCCTGCCCGGCCCCCCTGAGAACCGTCGCCGTTCCGTAAGGCGGGGCGCCTGCTTCAGAATGTAAATCACGTGTCCGCTCTATGGATACGCTGTTTAGTTTACCAGGCAAGACTTTCTTGGTGAAAGAAGCAGCGTTGGCTTGCATCGTCGAGCAGGCTTCTCATCTGGCTGTGCACTGGTACTCTCTCTCTGGGTGTGCTAGTCCGCAGGGCAGGGCATCCCCTGGGCAGGGTGGAGCGTGATCTCTGCGGCCTCGTCTTGCAGCTCCTTCCTTTCATTCTCAATCATCCTGCCCACAGTGGCCTCCTCTCAGGCCTGCATACTTACAACGGCGCATTGCCCGTGCTGCCCCTCTGCAGGAAGTGTCCCTCTGTTTAGTTTGCAGCTGACTGATGCCGCCTCACCCTTCTCATCTCTTCTCAGGTGTCACTTGGTCAAGAAAGCGTCCCCTTACCTACTCAACTCATCTCGTCTCCCTACCGTAGCTCACGTGACACCACGCACCTCTCGCTTATGGCCGTCATCGCCTTTCGCATCCAGTTTCAGGTAGGTAAGTTTACCCCGTGGTCCGTGAGGAAGAAGAGATCACGCCTGTTTTGCTTACTCTTGATTCCCAGCGACTAGCCCGGTTACTGATAACCTCTGTTAGAAGGAGAAAGGAATGCACCCAATCCCTGGTGAAGCCCCGACCGTTTTCCTTTCTAGTGTCCCTCGTACTCCTCCCTGCCGTCTGTGTCGCCCTTACTCCGCGTCTACCGTTTATGAGTTTACACCTGGGTTACGGTGACTGCTTCGGAGAATCGCATGCCTTTCTACCTCCCTCGCTGCGACCTCTCCTACACCTCCCAGGGCTCTTGGGTTATGCCCTTGCCCTCTTCCGAGCCGTCCGTGGCACCCGCTGTCAACCCCGTACGGCCAGGCTCCTAAGACTGACACTCCAGGCCCTCCGTAATTTGGCTTCAGTTTCACTTTCTAGACGTTTCAAGAAAGAACGGGGTCTAAATATCTGGGCACCTCTGCTCCGTTTCATATCTACCCACGAGGTTAATTTTTTTGTTTCTTCCAGTCCACCTATTTTGCACCTCCGTCTCTGCGAAGACTTCACTGAGAATCCAAGCGATTTCTGGATCCCTTCTCTCCCCTGAAGCTGTAAACAGTTTAACAAGACAGGTGCGGAACTGCCGTAAGGTAATCTACATCTTGTCTCCCTCTCTGGTATCTAACCTCCCTGCGAATGGGGGTACGTCTCCGTGTTCTGTGCGGTTTTCAGCACAGTACTCTCTACACGTAGTGGATATTTGATTTGGTAAGTGACCGAATAAGTGAATGAGTCACCAAGATAAGGGTATTGTCTCATTCTTTCTCGCTTTTTCCACTTCCAAGTTTCTTTAGTTAGTTTCCTCAGACAAAAGGTTTCTTTGTAGCTACACAGTGGCCAGGTCCAGAGAATGTTGCAGATAGCTGCTGAAAACATCCCTCCTCCACTTGAGAATGGCTTGCTCTCCCTCTCAAGCGGAGAGAGCTGGGATTCGATATTTAATTAAGCGCCTCTGTTCACTTGGCATTTAGAGGCACTAGGGGGCGTTAGTGCTCTACACCCGGTGAAATGCCTGTTTCGTTTGTGATTTTCCTTTGTGAAAAACAACTATGCACAGAGTGTTTTGTGCCAATTTTCCATCCTTTTAGATTGACGGAAAGCATTTTACCTACGTAGAAACAGAAAAGGAATAGAAAGAGCGTCGCATTGCGTTTAATGAAAGCTTAGGGCGGTCTCGGTGGTACGTTAGTGAAGTTATCTGGGGACACCTTAGCCACGTACATTGTGTTGGAGAGGCACCGAGAATTCATTCAGGAGTTCTCAAAGTTCGAGGACACAGTTGCCTTACACGTAGGCACGGTGGCAGCCGTGGACATGGCAGTGATTTGGAGAATGTTGTACTAGTCGGCTCTCGCTGTGATAATGCTTTGCAACAAATCTCCCCAAAACTCACTTACATAAAGAAGAATCTAGTTTTCTCGGACCTGTGGGCTAGCTGCAGCGGCTCTCTTGTAGACCTCTCGATGGCGGGTGTTGCTCCATGCCGTGGGTCAGTTTGAGGTCTGTCCCGCACACCTTACCGTGGAGCCCAACTGTGAGGCTGCAGGTCCCTGTCCTCTCGCAGAGTTCACTGAAACGTAAGAGGTGAGCCCAACCACACAAGGCCACGTAAGGCCTCTGCGACTCATTGAAGGCCATCGTGTCTTCCCTTGGCCTCCTGGGAACCCCCTGGCCCCAGGATGCAGCTTCGGTAGCCCAGGGCAACCGGCGGAGGGGGGCGGGCGGGGCTGCAGGAGGGTGGAACGCTGAGGTCACAGAGGGTGTGGGTGTGGTCACCTCTGCTGTGACTGAACCAAGGGCGTGGGTGGGGGGCTGGGGGTCCAGGGCAGGGCCCTCAGAGCCCGGTAGGCCCAGGGGGGCGGCGCAAGCACCTAGGCCCAGGCCGAAGAGCGCCTTCTTGGTCTGCGCGGCAGGCCGGCCTCTCGCCTTGCCACTCAGGCCGCCCTCCCTCTTGAAGTGTGTGTGGCACGCGTCCGCGGAGTACACCTCGCTGCACAGGTAGCCGTGGGACTGGGCGTCGTAGCTTCCTGCGAGGCGGCCGGAGGTCCCGCAGGCGGGTGGGTCCCTGGGACAGACGCGCGGAGCGGCTCCTGCCCGGCCCCCCTGAGAACCGTCGCCGTTCCGTAAGGCGGGGCGCCTGCTTCAGAATGTAAATCACGTGTCCGCTCTATGGATACGCTGTTTAGTTTACCAGGCAAGACTTTCTTGGTGAAAGAAGCAGCGTTGGCTTGCATCGTCGAGCAGGCTTCTCATCTGGCTGTGCACTGGTACTCTCTCTCTGGGTGTGCTAGTCCGCAGGGCAGGGCATCCCCTGGGCAGGGTGGAGCGTGATCTCTGCGGCCTCGTCTTGCAGCTCCTTCCTTTCATTCTCAATCATCCTGCCCACAGTGGCCTCCTCTCAGGCCTGCATACTTACAACGGCGCATTGCCCGTGCTGCCCCTCTGCAGGAAGTGTCCCTCTGTTTAGTTTGCAGCTGACTGATGCCGCCTCACCCTTCTCATCTCTTCTCAGGTGTCACTTGGTCAAGAAAGCGTCCCCTTACCTACTCAACTCATCTCGTCTCCCTACCGTAGCTCACGTGACACCACGCACCTCTCGCTTATGGCCGTCATCGCCTTTCGCATCCAGTTTCAGGTAGGTAAGTTTACCCCGTGGTCCGTGAGGAAGAAGAGATCACGCCTGTTTTGCTTACTCTTGATTCCCAGCGACTAGCCCGGTTACTGATAACCTCTGTTAGAAGGAGAAAGGAATGCACCCAATCCCTGGTGAAGCCCCGACCGTTTTCCTTTCTAGTGTCCCTCGTACTCCTCCCTGCCGTCTGTGTCGCCCTTACTCCGCGTCTACCGTTTATGAGTTTACACCTGGGTTACGGTGACTGCTTCGGAGAATCGCATGCCTTTCTACCTCCCTCGCTGCGACCTCTCCTACACCTCCCAGGGCTCTTGGGTTATGCCCTTGCCCTCTTCCGAGCCGTCCGTGGCACCCGCTGTCAACCCCGTACGGCCAGGCTCCTAAGACTGACACTCCAAGCCCTCCGTAATTTGGCTTCAGTTTCACTTTCTAGACGTTTCAAGAAAGAACGGGGTCTAAATATCTGGGCACCTCTGCTCCGTTTCATATCTACCCACGAGGTTAATTTTTTTGTTTCTTCCAGTCCACCTATTTTGCACCTCCGTCTCTGCGAAGACTTCACTGAGAATCCAAGCGATTTCTGGATCCCTTCTCTCCCCTGAAGCTGTAAACAGTTTAACAAGACAGGTGCGGAACTGCCGTAAGGTAATCTACATCTTGTCTCCCTCTCTGGTATCTAACCTCCCTGCGAATGGGGGTACGTCTCCGTGTTCTGTGCGGTTTTCAGCACAGTACTCTCTACACGTAGTGGATATTTGATTTGGTAAGTGACCGAATAAGTGAATGAGTCACCAAGATAAGGGTATTGTCTCATTCTTTCTCGCTTTTTCCACTTCCAAGTTTCTTTAGTTAGTTTCCTCAGACAAAAGGTTTCTTTGTAGCTACACAGTGGCCAGGTCCAGAGAATGTTGCAGATAGCTGCTGAAAACATCCCTCCTCCACTTGAGAATGGCTTGCTCTCCCTCTCAAGCGGAGAGAGCTGGGATTCGATATTTAATTAAGCGCCTCTGTTCACTTGGCATTTAGAGGCACTAGGGGGCGTTAGTGCTCTACACCCGGTGAAATGCCTGTTTCGTTTGTGATTTTCCTTTGTGAAAAACAACTATGCACAGAGTGTTTTGTGCCAATTTTCCATCCTTTTAGATTGACGGAAAGCATTTTACCTACGTAGAAACAGAAAACGAATAGAAAGAGCGTCGCATTGCGTTTAATGAAAGCTTAGGGCGGTCTCGGTGGTACGTTAGTGAAGTTATCTGGGGACACCTTAGCCACGTACATTGTGTTGGAGAGGCACCGAGAATTCATTCAGGAGTTCTCAAAGTTCGAGGACACAGTTGCCTTACACGTAGGCACGGTGGCAGCCGTGGACATGGCAGTGATTTGGAGAATGTTGTACTAGTCGGCTCTCGCTGTGATAATGCTTTGCAACAAATCTCCCCAAAACTCACTTACATAAAGAAGAATCTAGTTTTCTCGGACCTGTGGGCTAGCTGCAGCGGCTCTCTTGTAGACCTCTCGATGGCGGGTGTTGCTCCATGCCGTGGGTCAGTTTGAGGTCTGTCCCGCACACCTTACCGTGGAGCCCAACTGTGAGGCTGCAGCTCCCTGTCCTCTCGCAGAGTTCACTGAAACGTAAGAGGTGAGCCCAACCACACAAGGCCACGTAAGGCCTCTGCGACTCATTGAAGGCCATCGTGTCTTCCCTTGGCCTCCTGGGAACCCCCTGGCCCCAGGATGCAGCTTCGGTAGCCCAGGGCAACCGGCGGAGGGGGGCGGGCGGGGCTGCAGGAGGGTGGAACGCTGAGGTCACAGAGGGTGTGGGTGTGGTCACCTCTGCTGTGACTGAACCAAGGGCGTGGGTGGGGGGCTGGGGGTCCAGGGCAGGGCCCTCAGAGCCCGGTAGGCCCAGGGGGGCGGCGCAAGCACCTAGGCCCAGGCCGAAGAGCGCCTTCTTGGTCTGCGCGGCAGGCCGGCCTCTCGCCTTGCCACTCAGGCCGCCCTCCCTCTTGAAGTGTGTGTGGCACGCGTCCGCGGAGTACACCTCGCTGCACAGGTAGCCGTGGGACTGGGCGTCGTAGCTTCCTGCGAGGCGGCCGGAGGTCCCGCAGGCGGGTGGGTCCCTGGGACAGACGCGCGGAGCGGCTCCTGCCCGGCCCCCCTGAGAACCGTCGCCGTTCCGTAAGGCGGGGCGCCTGCTTCAGAATGTAAATCACGTGTCCGCTCTATGGATACGCTGTTTAGTTTACCAGGCAAGACTTTCTTGGTGAAAGAAGCAGCGTTGGCTTGCATCGTCGAGCAGGCTTCTCATCTGGCTGTGCACTGGTACTCTCTCTCTGGGTGTGCTAGTCCGCAGGGCAGGGCATCCCCTGGGCAGGGTGGAGCGTGATCTCTGCGGCCTCGTCTTGCAGCTCCTTCCTTTCATTCTCAATCATCCTGCCCACAGTGGCCTCCTCTCAGGCCTGCATACTTACAACGGCGCATTGCCCGTGCTGCCCCTCTGCAGGAAGTGTCCCTCTGTTTAGTTTGCAGCTGACTGATGCCGCCTCACCCTTCTCATCTCTTCTCAGGTGTCACTTGGTCAAGAAAGCGTCCCCTTACCTACTCAACTCATCTCGTCTCCCTACCGTAGCTCACGTGACACCACGCACCTCTCGCTTATGGCCGTCATCGCCTTTCGCATCCAGTTTCAGGTAGGTAAGTTTACCCCGTGGTCCGTGAGGAAGAAGAGATCACGCCTGTTTTGCTTACTCTTGATTCCCAGCGACTAGCCCGGTTACTGATAACCTCTGTTAGAGGGAGAAAGGAATGCACCCAATCCCTGGTGAAGCCCCGACCGTTTTCCTTTCTAGTGTCCCTCGTACTCCTCCCTGCCGTCTGTGTCGCCCTTACTCCGCGTCTACCGTTTATGAGTTTACACCTGGGTTACGGTGACTGCTTCGGAGAATCGCATGCCTTTCTACCTCCCTCGCTGCGACCTCTCCTACACCTCCCAGGGCTCTTGGGTTATGCCCTTGCCCTCTTCCGAGCCGTCCGTGGCACCCGCTGTCAACCCCGTACGGCCAAGCTCCTAAGACTGACACTCCAGGCCCTCCGTAATTTGGCTTCAGTTTCACTTTCTAGACGTTTCAAGAAAGAACGGGGTCTAAATATCTGGGCACCTCTGCTCCGTTTCATATCTACCCACGAGGTTAATTTTTTTGTTTCTTCCAGTCCACCTATTTTGCACCTCCGTCTCTGCGAAGACTTCACTGAGAATCCAAGCGATTTCTGGATCCCTTCTCTCCCCTGAAGCTGTAAACAGTTTAACAAGACAGGTGCGGAACTGCCGTAAGGTAATCTACATCTTGTCTCCCTCTCTGGTATCTAACCTCCCGGCGAATGGGGGTACGTCTCCGTGTTCTGTGCGGTTTTCAGCACAGTACTCTCTACACGTAGTGGATATTTGATTTGGTAAGTGACCGAATAAGTGAATGAGTCACCAAGATAAGGGTATTGTCTCATTCTTTCTCGCTTTTTCCACTTCCAAGTTTCTTTAGTTAGTTTCCTCAGACAAAAGGTTTCTTTGTAGCTACACAGTGGCCAGGTCCAGAGAATGTTGCAGATAGCTGCTGAAAACATCCCTCCTCCACTTGAGAATGGCTTGCTCTCCCTCTCAAGCGGAGAGAGCTGGGATTCGATATTTAATTAAGCGCCTCTGTTCACTTGGCATTTAGAGGCACTAGGGGACGTTAGTGCTCTACACCCGGTGAAATGCCTGTTTCGTTTGTGATTTTCCTTTGTGAAAAACAACTATGCACAGAGTGTTTTGTGCCAATTTTCCATCCTTTTAGATTGACGGAAAGCATTTTACCTACGTAGAAACAGAAAACGAATAGAAAGAGCGTCACATTGCGCTTACTGAAAGCTTAGGGCGGTCTCGGTGGTACGTTAGTGAAGTTATCTGGGGACACCTTAGCCACGTACATTGTGTTGGAGAGGCACCGAGAATTCATTCAGGAGTTCTCAAAGTTCGAGGACACAGTTGCCTTACACATAGGCACGGTGGCAGCCGTGGACATGGCAGTGATTTGGAGAATGTTGTACTAGTCGGCTCTCGCTGTGATAATGCTTTGCAACAAATCTCCCCAAAACTCACTTACATAAAGAAGAATCTAGTTTTCTCGGACCTGTGGGCTAGCTGCAGCGGCTCTCTTGTAGACCTCTCGATGGCGGGTGTTGCTCCATGCCGTGGGTCAGTTTGAGGTCTGTCCCGCACACCTTACCGTGGAGCCCAACTGTGAGGCTGCAGCTCCCTGTCCTCTCGCAGAGTTCACTGAAACGTAAGAGGTGAGCCCAACCACACAAGGCCACGTAAGGCCTCTGCGACTCATTGAAGGCCATCGTGTCTTCCCTTGGCCTCCTGGGAACCCCCTGGCCCCAGGATGCAGCTTCGGTAGCCCAGGGCAACCGGCGGAGGGGGGCGGGCGGGGCTGCAGGAGGGTGGAACGCTGAGGTCACAGAGGGTGTGGGTGTGGCCACCTCTGCTGTGACTGAACCAAGGGCGTGGGTGGGGGACTGGGGGTCCAGGGCAGGGCCCTCAGAGCCCGGTAGGCCCAGGGGGGCGGCGCAAGCACCTAGGCCCAGGCCGTAGAGCGCCTTCTTGGTCTGCGCAGCAGGCCGGCCTCTCGCCTTGCCACTCAGGCCGCCCTCCCTCTTGAAGTGTGTGTGGCACGCGTCCGCGGAGTACACCTCGCTGCACAGGTAGCCGTGGGACTGGGCGTCGTAGCTTCCTGCGAGGCGGCCGGAGGTCCCGCAGGCGGGTGGGTCCCTGGGACAGACGCGCGGAGCGGCTCCTGCCCGGCCCCCCTGAGAACCGTCGCCGTTCCGTAAGGCGGGGCGCCTGCTGCAGAATGTAAATCACGTGTCCGTTCTATGGATACGCTGTTTAGTTTACCAGGCAAGACTTTCTTGGTGAAAGAAGCAGCGTTGGCTTGCATCGTCGAGCAGGCTTGTCATCTGGCTGTGCACTGGTACTCTCTCTCTAGGTGTGCTAGTCCGCAGGGCAGGGCATCCCCTGGGCAGGGCGGAGCGTGATCTCTGTGGCCTCGTCTTGCAGCTCCTTCCTTTCATTCTCAATCATCCTGCCCACAGTGGCCTCCTCTCAGGCCTGCATACTTACAACGGCGTATTGCCCGTGCTGCCACTCTGCAGGAAGTGTCCCTCTCTTTAGTTTGCAGCTGACTGATGCCGCCTCACCCTTCTCATCTCTTCTCAGGTGTCACTTGGTCAAGAAAGTGTCCCCTTACCTACTCAACTCATCTCATCTCCCTACCGTAGCTCACGTGACACCACGCACCTCTCGCTTATGGCCGTCATCGCCTTTCGCATCCAGTTTCAGGTAGGTAAGTTTACCCCGTGGTCCGTGAGGAAGAAGAGATCACGCCTGTTTTGCTTACTCTTGATTCCCAGCGACTAGCCCGGTTACTGATAACCTCTGTTAGAGGGAGAAAGGAATGCACCCAATCCCTGGTGAAGCCCCGACCGTTTTCCTTTCTAGTGTCCCTCGTACTCCTCCCTGCCGTCTGTGTCGCCCTTACTCCGCGTCTACCGTTTATGAGTTTACACCTGGGTTACGGTGACTGCTTCGGAGAATCGCATGCCTTTCTACCTCCCTCGCTGCGACCTCTCCTACACCTCCCAGGGCTCTTGGGTTATGCCCTTGCCCTCTTCCGAGCCGTCCGTGGCACCCGCTGTCAACCCCGTACGGCCAGGCTCCTAAGACTGACACTCCAGGCCCTCCGTAATTTGGCTTCAGTTTCACTTTCTAGACGTTTCAAGAAAGAACGGGGTCTAAATATCTGTGCACCTCTGCTCCGTTTCATATCTACCCACGAGGTTAATTTTTTTGTTTCTTCCAGTCCACCTATTTTGCACCTCCGTCTCTGCGAAGACTTCACTGAGAATCCAAGCGATTTCTGGATCCCTTCTCTCCCCTGAAGCTGTAAACAGTTTAACAAGACAGGTGCGGAACTGCCGTAAGGTAATCTACATCTTGTCTCCCTCTCTGGTATCTAACCTCCCTGCGAATGGGGGTACGTCTCCGTGTTCTGTGCGGTTTTCAGCACAGTATTCTCTACACGTAGTGGATATTTGATTTGGTAAGTGACCGAATAAGTGAATGAGTCACCAAGATAAGGGTATTGTCTCATTCTTTCTCGCTTTTTCCACTTCCAAGTTTCTTTAGTTAGTTTCCTCAGACAAAAGGTTTCTTTGTAGCTACACAGTGGCCAGGTCCAGAGAATGTTGCAGATAGCTGCTGAAAACATCCCTCCTCCACTTGAGAATGGCTTGCTCTCCCTCTCAAGCGGAGAGAGCTGGGATTCGATATTTAATTAAGCGCCTCTGTTCACTTGGCATTTAGAGGCACTAGGGGGCGTTAGTGCTCTACACCCGGTGAAATGCCTGTTTCGTTTGTGATTTTCCTTTGTGAAAAACAACTATGCACAGAGTGTTTTGTGCCAATTTTCCATCCTTTTAGATTGACGGAAAGCATTTTACCTACGTAGAAACAGAAAAGGAATAGAAAGAGCGTTGCATTGCGTTTAATGAAAGCTTAGGGCGGTCTCGGTGGTACGTTAGTGAAGTTATCTGGGGACACCTTAGCCACGTACATTGTGTTGGAGAGGCACCGAGAATTCATTCAGGAGTTCTCAAAGTTCGAGGACACAGTTGCCTTACACGTAGGCACGGTGGCAGCCGTGGACATGGCAGTGATTTGGAGAATGTTGTACTCGTCGGCTCTCGCTGTGATAATGCTTTGCAACAAATCTCCCCAAAACTCACTTACATAAAGAAGAATCTAGTTTTCTCGGACCTGTGGGCTAGCTGCAGCGGCTCTCTTGTAGACCTCTCGATGGCGGGTGTTGCTCCATGCCGTGGGTCAGTTTGAGGTCTGTCCCGCACACCTTACCGTGGAGCCCAACTGTGAGGCTGCAGGTCCCTGTCCTCTAGCAGAGTTCACTGAAACGTAAGAGGTGAGCCCAACCACACAAGGCCACGTAAGGCCTCTGCGACTCATTGAAGGCCATCGTGTCTTCCCTTGGCCTCCTGGGAACCCCCTGGCCCCAGGATGCAGCTTCGGTAGCCCAGGGCAACCGGCGGAGGGGGGCGGGCGGGGCTGCAGGAGGGTGGAACGCTGAGGTCACAGAGGGTGTGGGTGTGGCCACCTCTGCTGTGACTGAACCAAGGGCGTGGGTGGGGGGCTGGGGGTCCAGGGCAGGGCCCTCAGAGCCCGGTAGGCCCAGGGGGGCGGCGCAAGCACCTAGGCCCAGGCCGAAGAGCGCCTTCTTGGTCTGCGCGGCAGGCCGGCCTCTCGCCTTGCCACTCAGGCCGCCCTCCCTCTTGAAGTGTGTGTGGCACGCGTCCGCGGAGTACACCTCGCTGCACAGGTAGCCGTGGGACTGGGCGTCGTAGCTTCCTGCGAGGCGGCCGGAGGTCCCGCAGGCGGGTGGGTCCCTGGGAAAGACGTGCGGAGCGGCTCCTGCCCGGCCCCCCTGAGAACCGTCGCCGTTCCGTAAGGCGGGGCGCCTGCTTCAGAATGTAAATCACGTGTCCGCTCTATGGATACGCTGTTTAGTTTACCAGGCAAGACTTTCTTGGTGAAAGAAGCAGCGTTGGCTTGCATCGTCGAGCAGGCTTGTCATCTGGCTGTGCACTGGTACTCTCTCTCTGGGTGTGCTAGTCCGCAGGGCAGGGCATCCCCTGGGCAGGGTGGAGCGTGATCTCTGCGGCCTCGTCTTGCAGCTCCTTCCTTTCATTCTCAATCATCCTGCCCACAGTGGCCTCCTCTCAGGCCTGCATACTTACAACGGCGCATTGCCCGTGCTGCCCCTCTGCAGGAAGTGTCCCTCTGTTTAGTTTGCAGCTGACTGATGCCGCCTCACCCTTCTCATGTCTTCTCAGGTGTCACTTGGTCATGAAAGCGTCCCCTTACCTACTCAACTCATCTCGTCTCCCTACCGTAGCTCACGTGACACCACGCACCTCTCGCTTATGGCCGTCATCGCCTTTCGCATCCAGTTTCAGGTAGGTAAGTTTACCCCGTGGTCCGTGAGGAAGAAGAGATCACGCCTGTTTTGCTTACTCTTGATTCCCAGCGACTAGCCCGGTTACTGATAACCTCTGTTAGAGGGAGAAAGGAATGCACCCAATCCCTGGTGAAGCCCCGACCGTTTTCCTTTCTAGTGTCCCTCGTACTCCTCCCTGCCGTCTGTGTCGCCCTTACTCCGCGTCTACCGTTTATGAGTTTACACCTGGGTTACGGTGACTGCTTCGGAGAATCGCATGCCTTTCTACCTCCCTCGCTGCGACCTCTCCTACACCTCCCAGGGCTCTTGGGTTATGCCCTTGCCCTCTTCCGAGCCGTCCGTGGCACCCGCTGTCAACCCCGTACGGCCAAGCTCCTAAGACTGACACTCCAGGCCCTCCGTAATTTGGCTTCAGTTTCACTTTCTAGACGTTTCAAGAAAGAACGGGGTCTAAATAACTGTGCACCTCTGCTCCGTTTCATATCTACCCACGAGGTTAATTTTTTTGTTTCTTCCAGTCCACCTATTTTGCACCTCCGTCTCTGCGAAGACTTCACTGAGAATCCAAGCGATTTCTGGATCCCTTCTCTCCCCTGAAGCTGTAAACAGTTTAACAAGACAGGTGCGGAACTGCCGTAAGGTAATCTACATCTTGTCTCCCTCTCTGGTATCTAACCTCCCGGCGAATGGGGGTACGTCTCCGTGTTCTGTGCGGTTTTCAGCACAGTACTCTCTACACGTAGTGGATATTTGATTTGGTAAGTGACCGAATAAGTGAATGAGTCACCAAGATAAGGGTATTGTCTCATTCTTTCTCGCTTTTTCCACTTCCAAGTTTCTTTAGTTAGTTTCCTCAGACAAAAGGTTTCTTTGTAGCTACACAGTGGCCAGGTCCAGAGAATGTTGCAGATAGCTGCTGAAAACATCCCTCCTCCACTTGAGAATGGCTTGCTCTCCCTCTCAAGCGGAGAGAGCTGGGATTCGATATTTAATTAAGCGCCTCTGTTCACTTGGCATTTAGAGGCACTAGGGGGCGTTAGTGCTCTACACCCGGTGAAATGCCTGTTTCGTTTGTGATTTTCCTTTGTGAAAAACAACTATGCACAGAGTGTTTTGTGCCAATTTTCCATCCTTTTAGATTGACGGAAAGCATTTTACCTACGTAGAAACAGAAAACGAATAGAAAGAGCGTCGCATTGCGTTTAATGAAAGCTTAGGGCGGTCTCGGTGGTACGTTAGTGAAGTTATCTGGGGACACCTTAGCCACGTACATTGTGTTGGAGAGGCACCGAGAATTCATTCAGGAGTTCTCAAAGTTCGAGGACACAGTTGCCTTACACGTAGGCACGGTGGCAGCCGTGGACATGGCAGTGATTTGGAGAATGTTGTACTAGTCGGCTCTCGCTGTGATAATGCTTTGCAACAAATCTCCCCAAAACTCACTTACATAAAGAAGAATCTAGTTTTCTCGGACCTGTGGGCTAGCTGCAGCGGCACTCTTGTAGACCTCTCGATGGCGGGTGTTGCTCCATGCCGTGGGTCAGTTTGAGGTCTGTCCCGCACACCTTACCGTGGAGCCCAACTGTGAGGCTGCAGCTCCCTGTCCTCTCGCAGAGTTCACTGAAACGTAAGAGGTGAGCCCAACCACACAAGGCCACGTAAGGCCTCTGCGACTCATTGAAGGCCATCGTGTCTTCCCTTGGCCTCCTGGGAACCCCCTGGCCCCAGGATGCAGCTTCGGTAGCCCAGGGCAACCGGCGGAGGGGGGCGGGCGGGGCTGCAGGAGGGTGGAACGCTGAGGTCACAGAGGGTGTGGGTGTGGCCACCTCTGCTGTGACTGAACCAAGGGCGTGGGTGGGGGACTGGGGGTCCAGGGCAGGGCCCTCAGAGCCCGGTAGGCCCAGGGGGGCGGCGCAAGCACCTAGGCCCAGGCCGAAGAGCGCCTTCTTGGTCTGCGCGGCAGGCCGGCCTCTCGCCTTGCCACTCAGGCCGCCCTCCCTCTTGAAGTGTGTGTGGCACGCGTCCGCGGAGTACACCTCGCTGCACAGGTAGCCGTGGGACTGGGCGTCGTAGCTTCCTGCGAGGCGGCCGGAGGTCCCGCAGGCGGGTGGGTCCCTGGGACAGACGCGCGGAGCGGCTCCTGCCCGGCCCCCCTGAGAACCGTCGCCGTTCCGTAAGGCGGGGCGCCTGCTTCAGAATGTAAATCACGTGTCCGCTCTATGGATACGCTGTTTAGTTTACCAGGCAAGACTTTCTTGGTGAAAGAAGCAACGTTGGCTTGCATCGTCGAGCAGGCTTGTCATCTGGCTGTGCACTGGTACTCTCTCTCTGGGTGTGCTAGTCCGCAGGGCAGGGCATCCCCTGGGCAGGGTGGAGCGTGATCTCTGCGGCCTCGTCTTGCAGCTCCTTCCTTTCATTCTCAATCATCCTGCCCACAGTGGCCTCCTCTCAGGCCTGCATACTTACAACGGCGCATTGCCCGTGCTGCCCCTCTGCAGGAAGTGTCCCTCTGTTTAGTTTGCAGCTGACTGATGCCGCCTCACCCTTCTCATCTCTTCTCAGGTGTCACTTGGTCAAGAAAGCGTCCCCTTACCTACTCAACTCATCTCGTCTCCCTACCGTAGCTCACGTGACACCACGCACCTCTCGCTTATGGCCGTCATCGCCTTTCGCATCCAGTTTCAGGTAGGTAAGTTTACCCCGTGGTCCGTGAGGAAGAAGAGATCACGCCTGTTTTGCTTACTCTTGATTCCCAGCGACTAGCCCGGTTACTGATAACCTCTGTTAGAGGGAGAAAGGAATGCACCCAATCCCTGGTGAAGCCCCGACCGTTTTCCTTTCTAGTGTCCCTCGTACTCCTCCCTGCCGTCTGTGTCGCCCTTACTCCGCGTCTACCGTTTATGAGTTTACACCTGGGTTACGGTGACTGCTTCGGAGAATCGCATGCCTTTCTACCTCCCTCGCTGCGACCTCTCCTACACCTCCCAGGGCTCTTGGGTTATGCCCTTGCCCTCTTCCGAGCCGTCCGTAGCACCCGCTGTCAACCCCGTACGGCCAAGCTCCTAAGACTGACACTCCAGGCCCTCCGTAATTTGGCTTCAGTTTCACTTTCTAGACGTTTCAAGAAAGAACGGGGTCTAAATATCTGTGCACCTCTGCTCCGTTTCATATCTACCCACGAGGTTAATTTTTTTGTTTCTTCCAGTCCACCTATTTTGCACCTCCGTCTCTGCGAAGACTTCACTGAGAATCCAAGCGATTTCTGGATCCCTTCTCTCCCCTGAAGCTGTAAACAGTTTAACAAGACAGGTGCGGAACTGCCGTAAGGTAATCTACATCTTGTCTCCCTCTCTGGTATCTAACCTCCCGGCGAATGGGGGTACGTCTCCGTGTTCTGTGCGGTTTTCAGCACAGTACTCTCTACACGTAGTGGATATTTGATTTGGTAAGTGACCGAATAAGTGAATGAGTCACCAAGATAAGGGTATTGTCTCATTCTTTCTCGCTTTTTCCACTTCCAAGTTTCTTTAGTTAGTTTCCTCAGACAAAAGGTTTCTTTGTAGCTACACAGTGGCCAGGTCCAGAGAATGTTGCAGATAGCTGCTGAAAACATCCCTCCTCCACTTGAGAATGGCTTGCTCTCCCTCTCAAGCGGAGAGAGCTGGGATTCGATATTTAATTAAGCGCCTCTGTTCACTTGGCATTTAGAGGCACTAGGGGGCGTTAGTGCTCTACACCCGGTGAAATGCCTGTTTCGTTTGTGATTTTCCTTTGTGAAAAACAACTATGCACAGAGTGTTTTGTGCCAATTTTCCATCCTTTTAGATTGACGGAAAGCATTTTACCTACGTAGAAACAGAAAACGAATAGAAAGAGCGTTGCATTGCGTTTAATGAAAGCTTAGGGCGGTCTCGGTGGTACGTTAGTGAAGTTATCTGGGGACACCTTAGCCACGTACATTGTGTTGGAGAGGCACCGAGAATTCATTCAGGAGTTCTCAAAGTTCGAGGACACAGTTGCCTTACACGTAGGCACGGTGGCAGCCGTGGACATGGCAGTGATTTGGAGAATGTTGTACTCGTCGGCTCTTGCTGTGATAATGCTTTGCAACAAATCTCCCCAAAACTCACTTACATAAAGAAGAATCTAGTTTTCTCGGACCTGTGGGCTAGCTGCAGCGGCTCTCTTGTAGACCTCTCGATGGCGGGTGTTGCTCCATGCCGTGGGTCAGTTTGAGGTCTGTCCCGCACACCTTACCGTGGAGCCCAACTGTGAGGCTGCAGGTCCCTGTCCTCTAGCAGAGTTCACTGAAACGTAAGAGGTGAGCCCAACCACACAAGGCCACGTAAGGCCTCTGCGACTCATTGAAGGCCATCGTGTCTTCCCTTGGCCTCCTGGGAACCCCCTGGCCCCAGGATGCAGCTTCGGTAGCCCAGGGCAACCGGCGGAGGGGGGCGGGCGGGGCTGCAGGAGGGTGGAACGCTGAGGTCACAGAGGGTGTGGGTGTGGCCACCTCTGCTGTGACTGAACCAAGGGCGTGGGTGGGGGACTGGGGGTCCAGGGCAGGGCCCTCAGAGCCCGGTAGGCCCAGGGGGGCGGCGCAAGCACCTAGGCCCAGGCCGAAGAGCGCCTTCTTGGTCTGCGCGGCAGGCCGGCCTCTCGCCTTGCCACTCAGGCCGCCCTCCCTCTTGAAGTGTGTGTGGCACGCGTCCGCGGAGTACACCTCGCTGCACAGGTAGCCGTGGGACTGGGCGTCGTAGCTTCCTGCGAGGCGGCCGGAGGTCCCGCAGGCGGGTGGGTCCCTGGGACAGACGCGCGGAGCGGCTCCTGCCCGGCCCCCCTGAGAACCGTCGCCGTTCCGTAAGGCGGGGCGCCTGCTTCAGAATGTAAATCACGTGTCCGCTCTATGGATACGCTGTTTAGTTTACCAGGCAAGACTTTCTTGGTGAAAGAAGCAGCGTTGGCTTGCATCGTCGAGCAGGCTTGTCATCTGGCTGTGCACTGGTACTCTCTCTCTGGGTGTGCTAGTCCGCAGGGCAGGGCATCCCCTGGGCAGGGTGGAGCGTGATCTCTGCGGCCTCGTCTTGCAGCTCCTTCCTTTCATTCTCAATCATCCTGCCCACAGTGGCCTCCTCTCAGGCCTGCATACTTACAACGGCGCATTGCCCGTGCTGCCCCTCTGCAGGAAGTGTCCCTCTGTTTAGTTTGCAGCTGACTGATGCCGCCTCACCCTTCTCATCTCTTCTCAGGTGTCACTTGGTCAAGAAAGCGTCCCCTTACCCACTCAACTCATCTCGTCTCCCTACCGTAGCTCACGTGACACCACGCACCTCTCGCTTATGGCCGTCATCGCCTTTCGCATCCAGTTTCAGGTAGGTAAGTTTACCCCGTGGCCCGTGAGGAAGAAGAGATCACGCCTGTTTTGCTTACTCTTGATTCCCAGCGACTAGCCCGGTTACTGATAACCTCTGTTAGAGGGAGAAAGGAATGCACCCAATCCCTGGTGAAGCCCCGACCGTTTTCCTTTCTAGTGTCCCTCGTACTCCTCCCTGCCGTCTGTGTCGCCCTTACTCCGCGTCTACCGTTTATGAGTTTACACCTGGGTTACGGTGACTGCTTCGGAGAATCGCATGCCTTTCTACCTCCCTCGCTGCGACCTCTCCTACACCTCCCAGGGCTCTTGGGTTATGCCCTTGCCCTCTTCCGAGCCGTCCGTGGCACCCGCTGTCAACCCCGTACGGCCAAGCTCCTAAGACTGACACTCCAGGCCCTCCGTAATTTGGCTTCAGTTTCACTTTCTAGACGTTTCAAGAAAGAACGGGGTCTAAATATCTGTGCACCTCTGCTCCGTTTCACATCTACCCACGAGGTTAATTTTTTTGTTTCTTCCAGTCCACCTATTTTGCACCTCCGTCTCTGCGAAGACTTCACTGAGAATCCAAGCGATTTCTGGATCCCTTCTCTCCCCTGAAGCTGTAAACAGTTTAACAAGACAGGTGCGGAACTGCCGTAAGGTAATCTACATCTTGTCTCCCTCTCTGGTATCTAACCTCCCTGCGAATGGGGGTACGTCTCCGTGTTCTGTGCGGTTTTCAGCACAGTACTCTCTACACGTAGTGGATATTTGATTTGGTAAGTGACCGAATAAGTGAATGAGTCACCAAGATAAGGGTATTGTCTCATTCTTTCTCGCTTTTTCCACTTCCAAGTTTCTTTAGTTAGTTTCCTCAGACAAAAGGTTTCTTTGTAGCTACACAGTGGCCAGGTCCAGAGAATGTTGCAGATAGCTGCTGAAAACATCCCTCCTCCACTTGAGAATGGCTTGCTCTCCCTCTCAAGCGGAGAGAGCTGGGATTCGATATTTAATTAAGCGCCTCTGTTCACTTGGCATTTAGAGGCACTAGGGGGCGTTAGTGCTCTACACCCGGTGAAATGCCTGTTTCGTTTGTGATTTTCCTTTGTGAAAAACAACTATGCACAGAGTGTTTTGTGCCAATTTTCCATCCTTTTAGATTGACGGAAAGCATTTTACCTACGTAGAAACAGAAAACGAATAGAAAGAGCGTCGCATTGCGTTTAATGAAAGCTTAGGGCGGTCTCGGTGGTACGTTAGTGAAGTTATCTGGGGACACCTTAGCCACGTACATTGTGTTGGAGAGGCACCGAGAATTCATTCAGGAGTTCTCAAAGTTCGAGGACACGGTTGCCTTACACGTAGGCACGGTGGCAGCCGTGGACATGGCAGTGATTTGGAGAATGTTGTACTAGTCGGCTCTCGCTGTGATAATGCTTTGCAACAAATCTCCCCAAAACTCACTTACATAAAGAAGAATCTAGTTTTCTCGGACCTGTGGGCTAGCTGCAGCGGCACTCTTGTAGACCTCTCGATGGCGGGTGTTGCTCCATGCCGTGGGTCAGTTTGAGGTCTGTCCCGCACACCTTACCGTGGAGCCCAACTGTGAGGCTGCAGCTCCCTGTCCTCTCGCAGAGTTCACTGAAACGTAAGAGGTGAGCCCAACCACACAAGGCCACGTAAGGCCTCTGCGACTCATTGAAGGCCATCGTGTCTTCCCTTGGCCTCCTGGGAACCCCCTGGCCCCAGGATGCAGCTTCGGTAGCCCAGGGCAACCGGCGGAGGGGGGCGGGCGGGGCTGCAGGAGGGTGGAACGCGGAGGTCACAGAGGGTGTGGGTGTGGTCACCTCTGCTGTGACTGAACCAAGGGCGTGGGTGGGGGGCTGGGGGTCCAGGGCAGGGCCCTCAGAGCCCGGTAGGCCCAGGGGGGCGGCGCAAGCACCTAGGCCCAGGCCGAAGAGCGCCTTCTTGGTCTGCGCGGCAGGCCGGCCTCTCGCCTTGCCACTCAGGCCGCCCTCCCTCTTGAAGTGTGTGTAGCACGCGTCCGCGGAGTACACCTCGCTGCACAGGTAGCCGTGGGACTGGGCGTCGTAGCTTCCTGCGAGGCGGCCGGAGGTCCCGCAGGCGGGTGGGTCCCTGGGACAGACGCGCGGAGCGGCTCCTGCCCGGCCCCCCTGAGAACCGTCGCCGTTCCGTAAGGCGGGGCGCCTGCTTCAGAATGTAAATCACGTGTCCGCTCTATGGATACGCTGTTTAGTTTACCAGGCAAGACTTTCTTGGTGAAAGAAGCAGCGTTGGCTTGCATCGTCGAGCAGGCTTCTCATCTGGCTGTGCACTGGTACTCTCTCTCTGGGTGTGCTAGTCCGCAGGGCAGGGCATCCCCTGGGCAGGGTGGAGCGTGATCTCTGCGGCCTCGTCTTGCAGCTCCTTCCTTTCATTCTCAATCATCCTGCCCACAGTGGCCTCCTCTCAGGCCTGCATACTTACAACGGCGCATTGCCCATGCTGCCCCTCTGCAGGAAGTGTCCCTCTGTTTAGTTTGCAGCTGACTGATGCCGCCTCACCCTTCTCATGTCTTCTCAGGTGTCACTTGGTCAAGAAAGCGTCCCCTTACCTACTCAACTCATCTCGTCTCCCTACCGTAGCTCACGTGACACCACGCACCTCTCGCTTATGGCCGTCATCGCCTTTCGCATCCAGTTTCAGGTAGGTAAGTTTACCCCGTGGTCCGTGAGGAAGAAGAGATCACGCCTGTTTTGCTTACTCTTGATTCCCAGCGACTAGCCCGGTTACTGATAACCTCTGTTAGAGGGAGAAAGGAATGCACCCAATCCCTGGTGAAGCCCCGACCGTTTTCCTTTCTAGTGTCCCTCGTACTCCTCCCTGCCGTCTGTGTCGCCCTTACTCCGCGTCTACCGTTTATGAGTTTACACCTGGGTTACGGTGACTGCTTCGGAGAATCGCATGCCTTTCTACCTCCCTCGCTGCGACCTCTCCTACACCTCCCAGGGCTCTTGGGTTATGCCCTTGCCCTCTTCCGAGCCGTCCGTGGCACCCGCTGTCAACCCCGTACGGCCAAGCTCCTAAGACTGACACTCCAGGCCCTCCGTAATTTGGCTTCAGTTTCACTTTCTAGACGTTTCAAGAAAGAACGGGGCCTAAATATCTGTGCACCTCTGCTCCGTTTCATATCTACCCACGAGGTTAATTTTTTTGTTTCTTCCAGTCCACCTATTTTGCACCTCCGTCTCTGCGAAGACTTCACTGAGAATCCAAGCGATTTCTGGATCCCTTCTCTCCCCTGAAGCTGTAAACAGTTTAACAAGACAGGTGCGGAACTGCCGTAAGGTAATCTACATCTTGTCTCCCTCTCTGGTATCTAACCTCCCTGCGAATGGGGGTACGTCTCCGTGTCCTGTGCGGTTTTCAGCACAGTACTCTCTACACGTAGTGGATATTTGATTTGGTAAGTGACCGAATAAGTGAATGAGTCACCAAGATAAGGGTATTGTCTCATTCTTTCTCGCTTTTTCCACTTCCAAGTTTCTTTAGTTAGTTTCCTCAGACAAAAGGTTTCTTTGTAGCTACACAGTGGCCAGGTCCAGAGAATGTTGCAGATAGCTGCTGAAAACATCCCTCCTCCACTTGAGAATGGCTTGCTCTCCCTCTCAAGCGGAGAGAGCTGGGATTCGATATTTAATTAAGCGCCTCTGTTCACTTGGCATTTAGAGGCACTAGGGGGCGTTAGTGCTCTACACCCGGTGAAATGCCTGTTTCGTTTGTGATTTTCCTTTGTGAAAAACAACTATGCACAGAGTGTTTTGTGCCAATTTTCCATCCTTTTAGATTGACGGAAAGCATTTTACCTACGTAGAAACAGAAAACGAATAGAAAGAGCGTCGCATTGCGTTTAATGAAAGCTTAGGGCGGTCTCGGTGGTACGTTAGTGAAGTTATCTGGGGACACCTTAGCCACGTACATTGTGTTGGAGAGGCACCGAGAATTCATTCAGGAGTTCTCAAAGTTCGAGGACACAGTTGCCTTACACGTAGGCACGGTGGCAGCCGTGGACATGGCAGTGATTTGGAGAATGTTGTACTAGTCGGCTCTCGCTGTGATAATGCTTTGCAACAAATCTCCCCAAAACTCACTTACATAAAGAAGAATCTAGTTTTCTCGGACCTGTGGGCTAGCTGCAGCGGCTCTCTTGTAGACCTCTCGATGGCGGGTGTTGCTCCATGCCGTGGGTCAGTTTGAGGTCTGTCCCGCACACCTTACCGTGGAGCCCAACTGTGAGGCTGCAGGTCCCTGTCCTCTCGCAGAGTTCACTGAAACGTAAGAGGTGAGCCCAACCACACAAGGCCACGTAAGGCCTCTGCGACTCATTGAAGGCCATCGTGTCTTCCCTTGGCCTCCTGGGAACCCCCTGGCCCCAGGATGCAGCTTCGGTAGCCCAGGGCAACCGGCGGAGGGGGGCGGGCGGGGCTGCAGGAGGGTGGAACGCTGAGGTCACAGAGGGTGTGGGTGTGGTCACCTCTGCTGTGACTGAACCAAGGGCGTGGGTGGGGGGCTGGGGGTCCAGGGCAGGGCCCTCAGAGCCCGGTAGGCCCAGGGGGGCGGCGCAAGCACCTAGGCCCAGGCCGA
Organism: Leucopleurus acutus; assembly: GCF_964270905.1. Lineage (NCBI taxonomy): Eukaryota > Metazoa > Chordata > Mammalia > Artiodactyla > Delphinidae > Leucopleurus > Leucopleurus acutus. Next base: position 34,165,426 of record NC_139143.1, on the reverse strand, counting down.
AGAGCGCCTTCTTGGTCTGCGCGGCAGGCCGGCCTCTCGCCTTGCCACTCAGGCCGCCCTCCCTCTTGAAGTGTGTGTGGCACGCGTCCGCGGAGTACACCTCGCTGCACAGGTAGCCGTGGGACTGGGCGTCGTAGCTTCCTGCGAGGCGGCCGGAGGTCCCGCAGGCGGGTGGGTCCCTGGGACAGACGCGCGGAGCGGCTCCTGCCCGGCCCCCCTGAGAACCGTCGCCGTTCCGTAAGGCGGGGCGCCTGCTTCAGAATGTAAATCACGTGTCCGCTCTATGGATACGCTGTTTAGTTTACCAGGCAAGACTTTCTTGGTGAAAGAAGCAGCGTTGGCTTGCATCGTCGAGCAGGCTTGTCATCTGGCTGTGCACTGGTACTCTCTCTCTGGGTGTGCTAGTCCGCAGGGCAGGGCATCCCCTGGGCAGGGTGGAGCGTGATCTCTGCGGCCTCGTCTTGCAGCTCCTTCCTTTCATTCTCAATCATCCTGCCCACAGTGGCCTCCTCTCAGGCCTGCATACTTACAACGGCGCATTGCCCGTGCTGCCCCTCTGCAGGAAGTGTCCCTCTGTTTAGTTTGCAGCTGACTGATGCCGCCTCACCCTTCTCATGTCTTCTCAGGTGTCACTTGGTCAAGAAAGCGTCCCCTTACCTACTCAACTCATCTCGTCTCCCTACCGTAGCTCACGTGACACCACGCACCTCTCGCTTATGGCCGTCATCGCCTTTCGCATCCAGTTTCAGGTAGGTAAGTTTACCCCGTGGTCCGTGAGGAAGAAGAGATCACGCCTGTTTTGCTTACTCTTGATTCCCAGCGACTAGCCCGGTTACTGATAACCTCTGTTAGAGGGAGAAAGGAATGCACCCAATCCCTGGTGAAGCCCCGACCGTTTTCCTTTCTAGTGTCCCTCGTACTCCTCCCTGCCGTCTGTGTCGCCCTTACTCCGCGTCTACCGTTTATGAGTTTACACCTGGGTTACGGTGACTGCTTCGGAGAATCGCATGCCTTTCTACCTCCCTCGCTGCGACCTCTCCTACACCTCCCAGGGCTCTTGGGTTATGCCCTTGCCCTCTTCCGAGCCGTCCGTGGCACCCGCTGTCAACCCCGTACGGCCAAGCTCCTAAGACTGACACTCCAGGCCCTCCGTAATTTGGCTTCAGTTTCACTTTCTAGACGTTTCAAGAAAGAACGGGGTCTAAATATCTGTGCACCTCTGCTCCGTTTCACATCTACCCACGAGGTTAATTTTTTTGTTTCTTCCAGTCCACCTATTTTGCACCTCCGTCTCTGCGAAGACTTCACTGAGAATCCAAGCGATTTCTGGATCCCTTCTCTCCCCTGAAGCTGTAAACAGTTTAACAAGACAGGTGCGGAACTGCCGTAAGGTAATCTACATCTTGTCTCCCTCTCTGGTATCTAACCTCCCTGCGAATGGGGGTACGTCTCCGTGTCCTGTGCGGTTTTCAGCACAGTACTCTCTACACGTAGTGGATATTTGATTTGGTAAGTGACCGAATAAGTGAATGAGTCACCAAGATAAGGGTATTGTCTCATTCTTTCTCGCTTTTTCCACTTCCAAGTTTCTTTAGTTAGTTTCCTCAGACAAAAGGTTTCTTTGTAGCTACACAGTGGCCAGGTCCAGAGAATGTTGCAGATAGCTGCTGAAAACATCCCTCCTCCACTTGAGAATGGCTTGCTCTCCCTCTCAAGCGGAGAGAGCTGGGATTCGATATTTAATTAAGCGCCTCTGTTCACTTGGCATTTAGAGGCACTAGGGGGCGTTAGTGCTCTACACCCGGTGAAATGCCTGTTTCGTTTGTGATTTTCCTTTGTGAAAAACAACTATGCACAGAGTGTTTTGTGCCAATTTTCCATCCTTTTAGATTGACGGAAAGCATTTTACCTACGTAGAAACAGAAAACGAATAGAAAGAGCGTCGCATTGCGTTTAATGAAAGCTTAGGGCGGTCTCGGTGGTACGTTAGTGAAGTTATCTGGGGACACCTTAGCCACGTACATTGTGTTGGAGAGGCACCGAGAATTCATTCAGGAGTTCTCAAAGTTCGAGGACACGGTTGCCTTACACGTAGGCACGGTGGCAGCCGTGGACATGGCAGTGATTTGGAGAATGTTGTACTAGTCGGCTCTCGCTGTGATAATGCTTTGCAACAAATCTCCCCAAAACTCACTTACATAAAGAAGAATCTAGTTTTCTCGGACCTGTGGGCTAGCTGCAGCGGCTCTCTTGTAGACCTCTCGATGGCGGGTGTTGCTCCATGCCGTGGGTCAGTTTGAGGTCTGTCCCGCACACCTTACCGTGGAGCCCAACTGTGAGGCTGCAGCTCCCTGTCCTCTCGCAGAGTTCACTGAAACGTAAGAGGTGAGCCCAACCACACAAGGCCACGTAAGGCCTCTGCGACTCATTGAAGGCCATCGTGTCTTCCCTTGGCCTCCTGGGAACCCCCTGGCCCCAGGATGCAGCTTCGGTAGCCCAGGGCAACCGGCGGAGGGGGGCGGGCGGGGCTGCAGGAGGGTGGAACGCTGAGGTCACAGAGGGTGTGGGTGTGGCCACCTCTGCTGTGACTGAACCAAGGGCGTGGGTGGGGGACTGGGGGTCCAGGGCAGGGCCCTCAGAGCCCGGTAGGCCCAGGGGGGCGGCGCAAGCACCTAGGCCCAGGCCGAAGAGCGCCTTCTTGGTCTGCGCGGCAGGCCGGCCTCTCGCCTTGCCACTCAGGCCGCCCTCCCTCTTGAAGTGTGTGTGGCACGCGTCCGCGGAGTACACCTCGCTGCACAGGTAGCCGTGGGACTGGGCGTCGTAGCTTCCTGCGAGGCGGCCGGAGGTCCCGCAGGCGGGTGGGTCCCTGGGACAGACGCGCGGAGCGGCTCCTGCCCGGCCCCCCTGAGAACCGTCGCCGTTCCGTAAGGCGGGGCGCCTGCTTCAGAATGTAAATCACGTGTCCGCTCTATGGATACGCTGTTTAGTTTACCAGGCAAGACTTTCTTGGTGAAAGAAGCAGCGTTGGCTTGCATCCTCGAGCAGGCTTGTCATCTGGCTGTGCACTGGTACTCTCTCTCTGGGTGTGCTAGTCCGCAGGGCAGGGCATCCCCTGGGCAGGGTGGAGCGTGATCTCTGCGGCCTCGTCTTGCAGCTCCTTCCTTTCATTCTCAATCATCCTGCCCACAGTGGCCTCCTCTCAGGCCTGCATACTTACAACGGCGCATTGCCCGTGCTGCCCCTCTGCAGGAAGTGTCCCTCTGTTTAGTTTGCAGCTGACTGATGCCGCCTCACCCTTCTCATCTCTTCTCAGGTGTCACTTGGTCAAGAAAGCGTCCCCTTACCTACTCAACTCATCTCGTCTCCCTACCGTAGCTCACGTGACACCACGCACCTCTCGCTTATGGCCGTCATCGCCTTTCGCATCCAGTTTCAGGTAGGTAAGTTTACCCCGTGGTCCGTGAGGAAGAAGAGATCACGCCTGTTTTGCTTACTCTTGATTCCCAGCGACTAGCCCGGTTACTGATAACCTCTGTTAGAGGGAGAAAGGAATGCACCCAATCCCTGGTGAAGCCCCGACCGTTTTCCTTTCTAGTGTCCCTCGTACTCCTCCCTGCCGTCTGTGTCGCCCTTACTCCGCGTCTACCGTTTATGAGTTTACACCTGGGTTATGGTGACTGCTTCGGAGAATCGCATGCCTTTCTACCTCCCTCGCTGCGACCTCTCCTACACCTCCCAGGGCTCTTGGGTTATGCCCTTGCCCTCTTCCGAGCCGTCCGTGGCACCCGCTGTCAACCCCGTACGGCCAAGCTCCTAAGACTGACACTCCAGGCCCTCCGTAATTTGGCTTCAGTTTCACTTTCTAGACGTTTCAAGAAAGAACGGGGCCTAAATATCTGTGCACCTCTGCTCCGTTTCATATCTACCCACGAGGTTAATTTTTTTGTTTCTTCCAGTCCACCTATTTTGCACCTCCGTCTCTGCGAAGACTTCACTGAGAATCCAAGCGATTTCTGGATCCCTTCTCTCCCCTGAAGCTGTAAACAGTTTAACAAGACAGGTGCGGAACTGCCGTAAGGTAATCTACATCTTGTCTCCCTCTCTGGTATCTAACCTCCCTGCGAATGGGGGTACGTCTCCGTGTCCTGTGCGGTTTTCAGCACAGTACTCTCTACACGTAGTGGATATTTGATTTGGTAAGTGACCGAATAAGTGAATGAGTCACCAAGATAAGGGTATTGTCTCATTCTTTCTCGCTTTTTCCACTTCCAAGTTTCTTTAGTTAGTTTCCTCAGACAAAAGGTTTCTTTGTAGCTACACAGTGGCCAGGTCCAGAGAATGTTGCAGATAGCTGCTGAAAACATCCCTCCTCCACTTGAGAATGGCTTGCTCTCCCTCTCAAGCGGAGAGAGCTGGGATTCGATATTTAATTAAGCGCCTCTGTTCACTTGGCATTTAGAGGCACTAGGGGGCGTTAGTGCTCTACACCCGGTGAAATGCCTGTTTCGTTTGTGATTTTCCTTTGTGAAAAACAACTATGCACAGAGTGTTTTGTGCCAATTTTCCATCCTTTTAGATTGACGGAAAGCATTTTACCTACGTAGAAACAGAAAACGAATAGAAAGAGCGTCGCATTGCGTTTAATGAAAGCTTAGGGCGGTCTCGGTGGTACGTTAGTGAAGTTATCTGGGGACACCTTAGCCACGTACATTGTGTTGGAGAGGCACCGAGAATTCATTCAGGAGTTCTCAAAGTTCGAGGACACGGTTGCCTTACACGTAGGCACGGTGGCAGCCGTGGACATGGCAGTGATTTGGAGAATGTTGTACTAGTCGGCTCTCGCTGTGATAATGCTTTGCAACAAATCTCCCCAAAACTCACTTACATAAAGAAGAATCTAGTTTTCTCGGACCTGTGGGCTAGCTGCAGCGGCTCTCTTGTAGACCTCTCGATGGCGGGTGTTGTTCCATGCCGTGGGTCAGTTTGAGGTCTGTCCCGCACACCTTACCGTGGAGCCCAACTGTGAGGCTGCAGGTCCCTGTCCTCTCGCAGAGTTCACTGAAACGTAAGAGGTGAGCCCAACCACACAAGGCCACGTAAGGCCTCTGCGACTCATTGAAGGCCATCGTGTCTTCCCTTGGCCTCCTGGGAACCCCCTGGCCCCAGGATGCAGCTTCGGTAGCCCAGGGCAACCGGCGGAGGGGGGCGGGCGGGGCTGCAGGAGGGTGGAACGCGGAGGTCACAGAGGGTGTGGGTGTGGCCACCTCTGCTGTGACTGAACCAAGGGCGTGGGTGGGGGGCTGGGGGTCCAGGGCAGGGCCCTCAGAGCCCGGTAGGCCCAGGGGGGCGGCGCAAGCACCTAGGCCCAGGCCGAAGAGCGCCTTCTTGGTCTGCGCGGCAGGCCGGCCTCTCGCCTTGCCACTCAGGCCGCCCTCCCTCTTGAAGTGTGTGTGGCACGCGTCCGCGGAGTACACCTCGCTGCACAGGTAGCCGTGGGACTGGTCGTCGTAGCTTCCTGCGAGGCGGCCGGAGGTCCCGCAGGCGGGTGGGTCCCTGGGACAGACGCGCGGAGCGGCTCCTGCCCGGCCCCCCTGAGAACCGTCGCCGTTCCGTAAGGCGGGGCGCCTGCTTCAGAATGTAAATCACGTGTCCGCTCTATGGATACGCTGTTTAGTTTACCAGGCAAGACTTTCTTGGTGAAAGAAGCAGCGTTGGCTTGCATCGTCGAGCAGGCTTGTCATCTGGCTGTGCACTGGTACTCTCTCTCTGGGTGTGCTAGTCCGCAGGGCAGGGCATCCCCTGGGCAGGGTGGAGCGTGATCTCTGCGGCCTCGTCTTGCAGCTCCTTCCTTTCATTCTCAATCATCCTGCCCACAGTGGCCTCCTCTCAGGCCTGCATACTTACAACGGCGCATTGCCCGTGCTGCCCCTCTGCAGGAAGTGTCCCTCTGTTTAGTTTGCAGCTGACTGATGCCGCCTCACCCTTCTCATCTCTTCTCAGGTGTCACTTGGTCAAGAAAGCGTCCCCTTACCTACTCAACTCATCTCGTCTCCCTACCGTAGCTCACGTGACACCACGCACCTCTCGCTTATGGCCGTCATCGCCTTTCGCATCCAGTTTCAGGTAGGTAAGTTTACCCCGTGGTCCGTGAGGAAGAAGAGATCACGCCTGTTTTGCTTACTCTTGATTCCCAGCGACTAGCCCGGTTACTGATAACCTCTGTTAGAGGGAGAAAGGAATGCACCCAATCCCTGGTGAAGCCCCGACCGTTTTCCTTTCTAGTGTCCCTCGTACTCCTCCCTGCCGTCTGTGTCGCCCTTACTCCGCGTCTACCGTTTATGAGTTTACACCTGGGTTACGGTGACTGCTTCGGAGAATCGCATGCCTTTCTACCTCCCTCGCTGCGACCTCTCCTACACCTCCCAGGGCTCTTGGGTTATGCCCTTGCCCTCTTCCGAGCCGTCCGTGGCACCCGCTGTCAACCCCGTACGGCCAAGCTCCTAAGACTGACACTCCAGGCCCTCCGTAATTTGGCTTCAGTTTCACTTTCTAGACGTTTCAAGAAAGAACGGGGCCTAAATATCTGTGCACCTCTGCTCCGTTTCATATCTACCCACGAGGTTAATTTTTTTGTTTCTTCCAGTCCACCTATTTTGCACCTCCGTCTCTGCGAAGACTTCACTGAGAATCCAAGCGATTTCTGGATCCCTTCTCTCCCCTGAAGCTGTAAACAGTTTAACAAGACAGGTGCGGAACTGCCGTAAGGTAATCTACATCTTGTCTCCCTCTCTGGTATCTAACCTCCCTGCGAATGGGGGTACGTCTCCGTGTCCTGTGCGGTTTTCAGCACAGTACTCTCTACACGTAGTGGATATTTGATTTGGTAAGTGACCGAATAAGTGAATGAGTCACCAAGATAAGGGTATTGTCTCATTCTTTCTCGCTTTTTCCACTTCCAAGTTTCTTTAGTTAGTTTCCTCAGACAAAAGGTTTCTTTGTAGCTACACAGTGGCCAGGTCCAGAGAATGTTGCAGATAGCTGCTGAAAACATCCCTCCTCCACTTGAGAATGGCTTGCTCTCCCTCTCAAGCGGAGAGAGCTGGGATTCGATATTTAATTAAGCGCCTCTGTTCACTTGGCATTTAGAGGCACTAGGGGGCGTTAGTGCTCTACACCCGGTGAAATGCCTGTTTCGTTTGTGATTTTCCTTTGTGAAAAACAACTATGCACAGAGTGTTTTGTGCCAATTTTCCATCCTTTTAGATTGACGGAAAGCATTTTACCTACGTAGAAACAGAAAACGAATAGAAAGAGCGTCGCATTGCGTTTAATGAAAGCTTAGGGCGGTCTCGGTGGTACGTTAGTGAAGTTATCTGGGGACACCTTAGCCACGTACATTGTGTTGGAGAGGCACCGAGAATTCATTCAGGAGTTCTCAAAGTTCGAGGACACGGTTGCCTTACACGTAGGCACGGTGGCAGCCGTGGACATGGCAGTGATTTGGAGAATGTTGTACTCGTCGGCTCTCGCTGTGATAATGCTTTGCAACAAATCTCCCCAAAACTCACTTACATAAAGAAGAATCTAGTTTTCTCGGACCTGTGGGCTAGCTGCAGCGGCTCTCTTGTAGACCTCTCGATGGCGGGTGTTGCTCCATGCCGTGGGTCAGTTTGAGGTCTGTCCCGCACACCTTACCGTGGAGCCCAACTGTGAGGCTGCAGGTCCCTGTCCTCTCGCAGAGTTCACTGAAACGTAAGAGGTGAGCCCAACCACACAAGGCCACGTAAGGCCTCTGCGACTCATTGAAGGCCATCGTGTCTTCCCTTGGCCTCCTGGGAACCCCCTGGCCCCAGGATGCAGCTTCGGTAGCCCAGGGCAACCGGCGGAGGGGGGCGGGCGGGGCTGCAGGAGGGTGGAACGCTGAGGTCACAGAGGGTGTGGGTGTGGTCACCTTTGCTGTGACTGAACCAAGGGCGTGGGTGGGGGGCTGGGGGTCCAGGGCAGGGCCCTCAGAGCCCGGTAGGCCCAGGGGGGCGGCGCAAGCACCTAGGCCCAGGCCGAAGAGCGCCTTCTTGGTCTGCGCGGCAGGCCGGCCTCTCGCCTTGCCACTCAGGCCGCCCTCCCTCTTGAAGTGTGTGTGGCACGCGTCCGCGGAGTACACCTCGCTGCACAGGTAGCCGTGGGACTGGGCGTCGTAGCTTCCTGCGAGGCGGCCGGAGGTCCCGCAGGCGGGTGGGTCCCTGGGACAGACGCGCGGAGCGGCTCCTGCCCGGCCCCCCTGAGAACCGTCGCCGTTCCGTAAGGCGGGGCGCCTGCTTCAGAATGTAAATCACGTGTCCGCTCTATGGATACGCTGTTTAGTTTACCAGGCAAGACTTTCTTGGTGAAAGAAGCAGCGTTGGCTTGCATCGTCGAGCAGGCTTCTCATCTGGCTGTGCACTGGTACTCTCTCTCTGGGTGTGCTAGTCCGCAGGGCAGGGCATCCCCTGGGCAGGGTGGAGCGTGATCTCTGCGGCCTCGTCTTGCAGCTCCTTCCTTTCATTCTCAATCATCCTGCCCACAGTGGCCTCCTCTCAGGCCTGCATACTTACAACGGCGCATTGCCCGTGCTGCCCCTCTGCAGGAAGTGTCCCTCTGTTTAGTTTGCAGCTGACTGATGCCGCCTCACCCTTCTCATCTCTTCTCAGGTGTCACTTGGTCAAGAAAGCGTCCCCTTACCTACTCAACTCATCTCGTCTCCCTACCGTAGCTCACGTGACACCACGCACCTCTCGCTTATGGCCGTCATCGCCTTTCGCATCCAGTTTCAGGTAGGTAAGTTTACCCCGTGGTCCGTGAGGAAGAAGAGATCACGCCTGTTTTGCTTACTCTTGATTCCCAGCGACTAGCCCGGTTACTGATAACCTCTGTTAGAAGGAGAAAGGAATGCACCCAATCCCTGGTGAAGCCCCGACCGTTTTCCTTTCTAGTGTCCCTCGTACTCCTCCCTGCCGTCTGTGTCGCCCTTACTCCGCGTCTACCGTTTATGAGTTTACACCTGGGTTACGGTGACTGCTTCGGAGAATCGCATGCCTTTCTACCTCCCTCGCTGCGACCTCTCCTACACCTCCCAGGGCTCTTGGGTTATGCCCTTGCCCTCTTCCGAGCCGTCCGTGGCACCCGCTGTCAACCCCGTACGGCCAGGCTCCTAAGACTGACACTCCAGGCCCTCCGTAATTTGGCTTCAGTTTCACTTTCTAGACGTTTCAAGAAAGAACGGGGTCTAAATATCTGGGCACCTCTGCTCCGTTTCATATCTACCCACGAGGTTAATTTTTTTGTTTCTTCCAGTCCACCTATTTTGCACCTCCGTCTCTGCGAAGACTTCACTGAGAATCCAAGCGATTTCTGGATCCCTTCTCTCCCCTGAAGCTGTAAACAGTTTAACAAGACAGGTGCGGAACTGCCGTAAGGTAATCTACATCTTGTCTCCCTCTCTGGTATCTAACCTCCCTGCGAATGGGGGTACGTCTCCGTGTTCTGTGCGGTTTTCAGCACAGTACTCTCTACACGTAGTGGATATTTGATTTGGTAAGTGACCGAATAAGTGAATGAGTCACCAAGATAAGGGTATTGTCTCATTCTTTCTCGCTTTTTCCACTTCCAAGTTTCTTTAGTTAGTTTCCTCAGACAAAAGGTTTCTTTGTAGCTACACAGTGGCCAGGTCCAGAGAATGTTGCAGATAGCTGCTGAAAACATCCCTCCTCCACTTGAGAATGGCTTGCTCTCCCTCTCAAGCGGAGAGAGCTGGGATTCGATATTTAATTAAGCGCCTCTGTTCACTTGGCATTTAGAGGCACTAGGGGGCGTTAGTGCTCTACACCCGGTGAAATGCCTGTTTCGTTTGTGATTTTCCTTTGTGAAAAACAACTATGCACAGAGTGTTTTGTGCCAATTTTCCATCCTTTTAGATTGACGGAAAGCATTTTACCTACGTAGAAACAGAAAAGGAATAGAAAGAGCGTCGCATTGCGTTTAATGAAAGCTTAGGGCGGTCTCGGTGGTACGTTAGTGAAGTTATCTGGGGACACCTTAGCCACGTACATTGTGTTGGAGAGGCACCGAGAATTCATTCAGGAGTTCTCAAAGTTCGAGGACACAGTTGCCTTACACGTAGGCACGGTGGCAGCCGTGGACATGGCAGTGATTTGGAGAATGTTGTACTAGTCGGCTCTCGCTGTGATAATGCTTTGCAACAAATCTCCCCAAAACTCACTTACATAAAGAAGAATCTAGTTTTCTCGGACCTGTGGGCTAGCTGCAGCGGCTCTCTTGTAGACCTCTCGATGGCGGGTGTTGCTCCATGCCGTGGGTCAGTTTGAGGTCTGTCCCGCACACCTTACCGTGGAGCCCAACTGTGAGGCTGCAGGTCCCTGTCCTCTCGCAGAGTTCACTGAAACGTAAGAGGTGAGCCCAACCACACAAGGCCACGTAAGGCCTCTGCGACTCATTGAAGGCCATCGTGTCTTCCCTTGGCCTCCTGGGAACCCCCTGGCCCCAGGATGCAGCTTCGGTAGCCCAGGGCAACCGGCGGAGGGGGGCGGGCGGGGCTGCAGGAGGGTGGAACGCTGAGGTCACAGAGGGTGTGGGTGTGGTCACCTCTGCTGTGACTGAACCAAGGGCGTGGGTGGGGGGCTGGGGGTCCAGGGCAGGGCCCTCAGAGCCCGGTAGGCCCAGGGGGGCGGCGCAAGCACCTAGGCCCAGGCCGAAGAGCGCCTTCTTGGTCTGCGCGGCAGGCCGGCCTCTCGCCTTGCCACTCAGGCCGCCCTCCCTCTTGAAGTGTGTGTGGCACGCGTCCGCGGAGTACACCTCGCTGCACAGGTAGCCGTGGGACTGGGCGTCGTAGCTTCCTGCGAGGCGGCCGGAGGTCCCGCAGGCGGGTGGGTCCCTGGGACAGACGCGCGGAGCGGCTCCTGCCCGGCCCCCCTGAGAACCGTCGCCGTTCCGTAAGGCGGGGCGCCTGCTTCAGAATGTAAATCACGTGTCCGCTCTATGGATACGCTGTTTAGTTTACCAGGCAAGACTTTCTTGGTGAAAGAAGCAGCGTTGGCTTGCATCGTCGAGCAGGCTTGTCATCTGGCTGTGCACTGGTACTCTCTCTCTGGGTGTGCTAGTCCGCAGGGCAGGGCATCCCCTGGGCAGGGTGGAGCGTGATCTCTGCGGCCTCGTCTTGCAGCTCCTTCCTTTCATTCTCAATCATCCTGCCCACAGTGGCCTCCTCTCAGGCCTGCATACTTACAACGGCGCATTGCCCGTGCTGCCCCTCTGCAGGAAGTGTCCCTCTCTTTAGTTTGCAGCTGACTGATGCCGCCTCACCCTTCTCATGTCTTCTCAGGTGTCACTTGGTCAAGAAAGCGTCCCCTTACCCACTCAACTCATCTCGTCTCCCTACCGTAGCTCACGTGACACCACGCACCTCTCGCTTATGGCCGTCATCGCCTTTCGCATCCAGTTTCAGGTAGGTAAGTTTACCCCGTGGCCCGTGAGGAAGAAGAGATCACGCCTGTTTTGCTTACTCTTGATTCCCAGCGACTAGCCCGGTTACTGATAACCTCTGTTAGAGGGAGAAAGGAATGCACCCAATCCCTGGTGAAGCCCCGACCGTTTTCCTTTCTAGTGTCCCTCGTACTCCTCCCTGCCGTCTGTGTCGCCCTTACTCCGCGTCTACCGTTTATGAGTTTACACCTGGGTTACGGTGACTGCTTCGGAGAATCGCATGCCTTTCTACCTCCCTCGCTGCGACCTCTCCTACACCTCCCAGGGCTCTTGGGTTATGCCCTTGCCCTCTTCCGAGCCGTCCGTGGCACCCGCTGTCAACCCCGTACGGCCAAGCTCCTAAGACTGACACTCCAGGCCCTCCGTAATTTGGCTTCAGTTTCACTTTCTAGACGTTTCAAGAAAGAACGGGGTCTAAATATCTGTGCACCTCTGCTCCGTTTCACATCTACCCACGAGGTTAATTTTTTTGTTTCTTCCAGTCCACCTATTTTGCACCTCCGTCTCTGCGAAGACTTCACTGAGAATCCAAGCGATTTCTGGATCCCTTCTCTCCCCTGAAGCTGTAAACAGTTTAACAAGACAGGTGCGGAACTGCCGTAAGGTAATCTACATCTTGTCTCCCTCTCTGGTATCTAACCTCCCTGCGAATGGGGGTACGTCTCCGTGTTCTGTGCGGTTTTCAGCACAGTACTCTCTACACGTAGTGGATATTTGATTTGGTAAGTGACCGAATAAGTGAATGAGTCACCAAGATAAGGGTATTGTCTCATTCTTTCTCGCTTTTTCCACTTCCAAGTTTCTTTAGTTAGTTTCCTCAGACAAAAGGTTTCTTTGTAGCTACACAGTGGCCAGGTCCAGAGAATGTTGCAGATAGCTGCTGAAAACATCCCTCCTCCACTTGAGAATGGCTTGCTCTCCCTCTCAAGCGGAGAGAGCTGGGATTCGATATTTAATTAAGCGCCTCTGTTCACTTGGCATTTAGAGGCACTAGGGGGCGTTAGTGCTCTACACCCGGTGAAATGCCTGTTTCGTTTGTGATTTTCCTTTGTGAAAAACAACTATGCACAGAGTGTTTTGTGCCAATTTTCCATCCTTTTAGATTGACGGAAAGCATTTTACCTACGTAGAAACAGAAAACGAATAGAAAGAGCGTCGCATTGCGTTTAATGAAAGCTTAGGGCGGTCTCGGTGGTACGTTAGTGAAGTTATCTGGGGACACCTTAGCCACGTACATTGTGTTGGAGAGGCACCGAGAATTCATTCAGGAGTTCTCAAAGTTCGAGGACACGGTTGCCTTACACGTAGGCACGGTGGCAGCCGTGGACATGGCAGTGATTTGGAGAATGTTGTACTAGTCGGCTCTCGCTGTGATAATGCTTTGCAACAAATCTCCCCAAAACTCACTTACATAAAGAAGAATCTAGTTTTCTCGGACCTGTGGGCTAGCTGCAGCGGCACTCTTGTAGACCTCTCGATGGCGGGTGTTGCTCCATGCCGTGGGTCAGTTTGAGGTCTGTCCCGCACAACTTACCGTGGAGCCCAACTGTGAGGCTGCAGCTCCCTGTCCTCTCGCAGAGTTCACTGAAACGTAAGAGGTGAGCCCAACCACACAAGGCCACGTAAGGCCTCTGCGACTCATTGAAGGCCATCGTGTCTTCCCTTGGCCTCCTGGGAACCCCCTGGCCCCAGGATGCAGCTTCGGTAGCCCAGGGCAACCGGCGGAGGGGGGCGGGCGGGGCTGCAGGAGGGTGGAACGCGGAGGTCACAGAGGGTGTGGGTGTGGTCACCTCTGCTGTGACTGAACCAAGGGCGTGGGTGGGGGGCTGGGGGTCCAGGGCAGGGCCCTCAGAGCCCGGTAGGCCCAGGGGGGCGGCGCAAGCACCTAGGCCCAGGCCGAAGAGCGCCTTCTTGGTCTGCGCGGCAGGCCGGCCTCTCGCCTTGCCACTCAGGCCGCCCTCCCTCTTGAAGTGTGTGTGGCACGCGTCCGCGGAGTACACCTCGCTGCACAGGTAGCCGTGGGACTGGGCGTCGTAGCTTCCTGCGAGGCGGCCGGAGGTCCCGCAGGCGGGTGGGTCCCTGGGACAGACGCGCGGAGCGGCTCCTGCCCGGCCCCCCTGAGAACCGTCGCCGTTCCGTAAGGCGGGGCGCCTGCTTCAGAATGTAAATCACGTGTCCGCTCTATGGATACGCTGTTTAGTTTACCAGGCAAGACTTTCTTGGTGAAAGAAGCAGCGTTGGCTTGCATCGTCGAGCAGGCTTCTCATCTGGCTGTGCACTGGTACTCTCTCTCTGGGTGTGCTAGTCCGCAGGGCAGGGCATCCCCTGGGCAGGGTGGAGCGTGATCTCTGCGGCCTCGTCTTGCAGCTCCTTCCTTTCATTCTCAATCATCCTGCCCACAGTGGCCTCCTCTCAGGCCTGCATACTTACAACGGCGCATTGCCCGTGCTGCCCCTCTGCAGGAAGTGTCCCTCTGTTTAGTTTGCAGCTGACTGATGCCGCCTCACCCTTCTCATCTCTTCTCAGGTGTCACTTGGTCAAGAAAGCGTCCCCTTACCTACTCAACTCATCTCGTCTCCCTACCGTAGCTCACGTGACACCACGCACCTCTCGCTTATGGCCGTCATCGCCTTTCGCATCCAGTTTCAGGTAGGTAAGTTTACCCCGTGGTCCGTGAGGAAGAAGAGATCACGCCTGTTTTGCTTACTCTTGATTCCCAGCGACTAGCCCGGTTACTGATAACCTCTGTTAGAGGGAGAAAGGAATGCACCCAATCCCTGGTGAAGCCCCGACCGTTTTCCTTTCTAGTGTCCCTCGTACTCCTCCCTGCCGTCTGTGTCGCCCTTACTCCGCGTCTACCGTTTATGAGTTTACACCTGGGTTACGGTGACTGCTTCGGAGAATCGCATGCCTTTCTACCTCCCTCGCTGCGACCTCTCCTACACCTCCCAGGGCTCTTGGGTTATGCCCTTGCCCTCTTCCGAGCCGTCCGTGGCACCCGCTGTCAACCCCGTACGGCCAAGCTCCTAAGACTGACACTCCAGGCCCTCCGTAATTTGGCTTCAGTTTCACTTTCTAGACGTTTCAAGAAAGAACGGGGTCTAAATATCTGTGCACCTCTGCTCCGTTTCATATCTACCCACGAGGTTAATTTTTTTGTTTCTTCCAGTCCACCTATTTTGCACCTCCGTCTCTGCGAAGACTTCACTGAGAATCCAAGCGATTTCTGGATCCCTTCTCTCCCCTGAAGCTGTAAACAGTTTAACAAGACAGGTGCGGAACTGCCGTAAGGTAATCTACATCTTGTCTCCCTCTCTGGTATCTAACCTCCCGGCGAATGGGGGTACGTCTCCGTGTTCTGTGCGGTTTTCAGCACAGTACTCTCTACACGTAGTGGATATTTGATTTGGTAAGTGACCGAATAAGTGAATGAGTCACCAAGATAAGGGTATTGTCTCATTCTTTCTCGCTTTTTCCACTTCCAAGTTTCTTTAGTTAGTTTCCTCAGACAAAAGGTTTCTTTGTAGCTACACAGTGGCCAGGTCCAGAGAATGTTGCAGATAGCTGCTGAAAACATCCCTCCTCCACTTGAGAATGGCTTGCTCTCCCTCTCAAGCGGAGAGAGCTGGGATTCGATATTTAATTAAGCGCCTCTGTTCACTTGGCATTTAGAGGCACTAGGGGGCGTTAGTGCTCTACACCCGGTGAAATGCCTGTTTCGTTTGTGATTTTCCTTTGTGAAAAACAACTATGCACAGAGTGTTTTGTGCCAATTTTCCATCCTTTTAGATTGACGGAAAGCATTTTACCTACGTAGAAACAGAAAACGAATAGAAAGAGCGTCGCATTGCGCTTACTGAAAGCTTAGGGCGGTCTCGGTGGTACGTTAGTGAAGTTATCTGGGGACACCTTAGCCACGTACATTGTGTTGGAGAGGCACCGAGAATTCATTCAGGAGTTCTCAAAGTTCGAGGACACAGTTGCCTTACACGTAGGCACGGTGGCAGCCGTGGACATGGCAGTGATTTGGAGAATGTTGTACTAGTCGGCTCTCGCTGTGATAATGCTTTGCAACAAATCTCCCCAAAACTCACTTACATAAAGAAGAATCTAGTTTTCTCGGACCTGTGGGCTAGCTGCAGCGGCTCTCTTGTAGACCTCTCGATGGCGGGTGTTGCTCCATGCCGTGGGTCAGTTTGAGGTCTGTCCCGCACACCTTACCGTGGAGCCCAACTGTGAGGCTGCAGCTCCCTGTCCTCTCGCAGAGTTCACTGAAACGTAAGAGGTGAGCCCAACCACACAAGGCCACGTAAGGCCTCTGCGACTCATTGAAGGCCATCGTGTCTTCCCTTGGCCTCCTGGGAACCCCCTGGCCCCAGGATGCAGCTTCGGTAGCCCAGGGCAACCGGCGGAGGGGGGCGGGCGGGGCTGCAGGAGGGTGGAACGCTGAGGTCACAGAGGGTGTGGGTGTGGCCACCTCTGCTGTGACTGAACCAAGGGCGTGGGTGGGGGACTGGGGGTCCAGGGCAGGGCCCTCAGAGCCCGGTAGGCCCAGGGGGGCGGCGCAAGCACCTAGGCCCAGGCCGAAGAGCGCCTTCTTGGTCTGCGCGGCAGGCCGGCCTCTCGCCTTGCCACTCAGGCCGCCCTCCCTCTTGAAGTGTGTGTGGCACGCGTCCGCGGAGTACACCTCGCTGCACAGGTAGCCGTGGGACTGGGCGTCGTAGCTTCCTGCGAGGCGGCCGGAGGTCCCGCAGGCGGGTGGGTCCCTGGGACAGACGCGCGGAGCGGCTCCTGCCCGGCCCCCCTGAGAACCGTCGCCGTTCCGTAAGGCGGGGCGCCTGCTTCAGAATGTAAATCACGTGTCCGCTCTATGGATACGCTGTTTAGTTTACCAGGCAAGACTTTCTTGGTGAAAGAAGCAGCGTTGGCTTGCATCCTCGAGCAGGCTTGTCATCTGGCTGTGCACTGGTACTCTCTCTCTGGGTGTGCTAGTCCGCAGGGCAGGGCATCCCCTGGGCAGGGTGGAGCGTGATCTCTGCGGCCTCGTCTTGCAGCTCCTTCCTTTCATTCTCAATCATCCTGCCCACAGTGGCCTCCTCTCAGGCCTGCATACTTACAACGGCGCATTGCCCGTGCTGCCCCTCTGCAGGAAGTGTCCCTCTGTTTAGTTTGCAGCTGACTGATGCCGCCTCACCCTTCTCATGTCTTCTCAGGTGTCACTTGGTCAAGAAAGCGTCCCCTTACCCACTCAACTCATCTCGTCTCCCTACCGTAGCTCACGTGACACCACGCACCTCTCGCTTATGGCCGTCATCGCCTTTCGCATCCAGTTTCAGGTAGGTAAGTTTACCCCGTGGCCCGTGAGGAAGAAGAGATCACGCCTGTTTTGCTTACTCTTGATTCCCAGCGACTAGCCCGGTTACTGATAACCTCTGTTAGAGGGAGAAAGGAATGCACCCAATCCCTGGTGAAGCCCCGACCGTTTTCCTTTCTAGTGTCCCTCGTACTCCTCCCTGCCGTCTGTGTCGCCCTTACTCCGCGTCTACCGTTTATGAGTTTACACCTGGGTTACGGTGACTGCTTCGGAGAATCGCATGCCTTTCTACCTCCCTCGCTGCGACCTCTCCTACACCTCCCAGGGCTCTTGGGTTATGCCCTTGCCCTCTTCCGAGCCGTCCGTGGCACCCGCTGTCAACCCCGTACGGCCAAGCTCCTAAGACTGACACTCCAGGCCCTCCGTAATTTGGCTTCAGTTTCACTTTCTAGACGTTTCAAGAAAGAACGGGGTCTAAATATCTGTGCACCTCTGCTCCGTTTCACATCTACCCACGAGGTTAATTTTTTTGTTTCTTCCAGTCCACCTATTTTGCACCTCCGTCTCTGCGAAGACTTCACTGAGAATCCAAGCGATTTCTGGATCCCTTCTCTCCCCTGAAGCTGTAAACAGTTTAACAAGACAGGTGCGGAACTGCCGTAAGGTAATCTACATCTTGTCTCCCTCTCTGGTATCTAACCTCCCTGCGAATGGGGGTACGTCTCCGTGTTCTGTGCGGTTTTCAGCACAGTACTCTCTACACGTAGTGGATATTTGATTTGGTAAGTGACCGAATAAGTGAATGAGTCACCAAGATAAGGGTATTGTCTCATTCTTTCTCGCTTTTTCCACTTCCAAGTTTCTTTAGTTAGTTTCCTCAGACAAAAGGTTTCTTTGTAGCTACACAGTGGCCAGGTCCAGAGAATGTTGCAGATAGCTGCTGAAAACATCCCTCCTCCACTTGAGAATGGCTTGCTCTCCCTCTCAAGCGGAGAGAGCTGGGATTCGATATTTAATTAAGCGCCTCTGTTCACTTGGCATTTAGAGGCACTAGGGGGCGTTAGTGCTCTACACCCGGTGAAATGCCTGTTTCGTTTGTGATTTTCCTTTGTGAAAAACAACTATGCACAGAGTGTTTTGTGCCAATTTTCCATCCTTTTAGATTGACGGAAAGCATTTTACCTACGTAGAAACAGAAAACGAATAGAAAGAGCGTCGCATTGCGTTTAATGAAAGCTTAGGGCGGTCTCGGTGGTACGTTAGTGAAGTTATCTGGGGACACCTTAGCCACGTACATTGTGTTGGAGAGGCACCGAGAATTCATTCAGGAGTTCTCAAAGTTCGAGGACACGGTTGCCTTACACGTAGGCACGGTGGCAGCCGTGGACATGGCAGTGATTTGGAGAATGTTGTACTAGTCGGCTCTCGCTGTGATAATGCTTTGCAACAAATCTCCCCAAAACTCACTTACATAAAGAAGAATCTAGTTTTCTCGGACCTGTGGGCTAGCTGCAGCGGCACTCTTGTAGACCTCTCGATGGCGGGTGTTGCTCCATGCCGTGGGTCAGTTTGAGGTCTGTCCCGCACAACTTACCGTGGAGCCCAACTGTGAGGCTGCAGCTCCCTGTCCTCTCGCAGAGTTCACTGAAACGTAAGAGGTGAGCCCAACCACACAAGGCCACGTAAGGCCTCTGCGACTCATTGAAGGCCATCGTGTCTTCCCTTGGCCTCCTGGGAACCCCCTGGCCCCAGGATGCAGCTTCGGTAGCCCAGGGCAACCGGCGGAGGGGGGCGGGCGGGGCTGCAGGAGGGTGGAACGCGGAGGTCACAGAGGGTGTGGGTGTGGTCACCTCTGCTGTGACTGAACCAAGGGCGTGGGTGGGGGGCTGGGGGTCCAGGGCAGGGCCCTCAGAGCCCGGTAGGCCCAGGGGGGCGGCGCAAGCACCTAGGCCCAGGCCGAAGAGCGCCTTCTTGGTCTGCGCGGCAGGCCGGCCTCTCGCCTTGCCACTCAGGCCGCCCTCCCTCTTGAAGTGTGTGTAGCACGCGTCCGCGGAGTACACCTCGCTGCACAGGTAGCCGTGGGACTGGGCGTCGTAGCTTCCTGCGAGGCGGCCGGAGGTCCCGCAGGCGGGTGGGTCCCTGGGACAGACGCGCGGAGCGGCTCCTGCCCGGCCCCCCTGAGAACCGTCGCCGTTCCGTAAGGCGGGGCGCCTGCTTCAGAATGTAAATCACGTGTCCGCTCTATGGATACGCTGTTTAGTTTACCAGGCAAGACTTTCTTGGTGAAAGAAGCAGCGTTGGCTTGCATCGTCGAGCAGGCTTCTCATCTGGCTGTGCACTGGTACTCTCTCTCTGGGTGTGCTAGTCCGCAGGGCAGGGCATCCCCTGGGCAGGGTGGAGCGTGATCTCTGCGGCCTCGTCTTGCAGCTCCTTCCTTTCATTCTCAATCATCCTGCCCACAGTGGCCTCCTCTCAGGCCTGCATACTTACAACGGCGCATTGCCCGTGCTGCCCCTCTGCAGGAAGTGTCCCTCTGTTTAGTTTGCAGCTGACTGATGCCGCCTCACCCTTCTCATCTCTTCTCAGGTGTCACTTGGTCAAGAAAGCGTCCCCTTACCTACTCAACTCATCTCGTCTCCCTACCGTAGCTCACGTGACACCACGCACCTCTCGCTTATGGCCGTCATCGCCTTTCGCATCCAGTTTCAGGTAGGTAAGTTTACCCCGTGGTCCGTGAGGAAGAAGAGATCACGCCTGTTTTGCTTACTCTTGATTCCCAGCGACTAGCCCGGTTACTGATAACCTCTGTTAGAGGGAGAAAGGAATGCACCCAATCCCTGGTGAAGCCCCGACCGTTTTCCTTTCTAGTGTCCCTCGTACTCCTCCCTGCCGTCTGTGTCGCCCTTACTCCGCGTCTACCGTTTATGAGTTTACACCTGGGTTACGGTGACTGCTTCGGAGAATCGCATGCCTTTCTACCTCCCTCGCTGCGACCTCTCCTACACCTCCCAGGGCTCTTGGGTTATGCCCTTGCCCTCTTCCGAGCCGTCCGTGGCACCCGCTGTCAACCCCGTACGGCCAAGCTCCTAAGACTGACACTCCAGGCCCTCCGTAATTTGGCTTCAGTTTCACTTTCTAGACGTTTCAAGAAAGAACGGGGCCTAAATATCTGTGCACCTCTGCTCCGTTTCATATCTACCCACGAGGTTAATTTTTTTGTTTCTTCCAGTCCACCTATTTTGCACCTCCGTCTCTGCGAAGACTTCACTGAGAATCCAAGCGATTTCTGGATCCCTTCTCTCCCCTGAAGCTGTAAACAGTTTAACAAGACAGGTGCGGAACTGCCGTAAGGTAATCTACATCTTGTCTCCCTCTCTGGTATCTAACCTCCCTGCGAATGGGGGTACGTCTCCGTGTCCTGTGCGGTTTTCAGCACAGTACTCTCTACACGTAGTGGATATTTGATTTGGTAAGTGACCGAATAAGTGAATGAGTCACCAAGATAAGGGTATTGTCTCATTCTTTCTCGCTTTTTCCACTTCCAAGTTTCTTTAGTTAGTTTCCTCAGACAAAAGGTTTCTTTGTAGCTACACAGTGGCCAGGTCCAGAGAATGTTGCAGATAGCTGCTGAAAACATCCCTCCTCCACTTGAGAATGGCTTGCTCTCCCTCTCAAGCGGAGAGAGCTGGGATTCGATATTTAATTAAGCGCCTCTGTTCACTTGGCATTTAGAGGCACTAGGGGGCGTTAGTGCTCTACACCCGGTGAAATGCCTGTTTCGTTTGTGATTTTCCTTTGTGAAAAACAACTATGCACAGAGTGTTTTGTGCCAATTTTCCATCCTTTTAGATTGACGGAAAGCATTTTACCTACGTAGAAACAGAAAACGAATAGAAAGAGCGTCGCATTGCGTTTAATGAAAGCTTAGGGCGGTCTCGGTGGTACGTTAGTGAAGTTATCTGGGGACACCTTAGCCACGTACATTGTGTTGGAGAGGCACCGAGAATTCATTCAGGAGTTCTCAAAGTTCGAGGACACAGTTGCCTTACACGTAGGCACGGTGGCAGCCGTGGACATGGCAGTGATTTGGAGAATGTTGTACTAGTCGGCTCTCGCTGTGATAATGCTTTGCAACAAATCTCCCCAAAACTCACTTACATAAAGAAGAATCTAGTTTTCTCGGACCTGTGGGCTAGCTGCAGCGGCTCTCTTGTAGACCTCTCGATGGCGGGTGTTGCTCCATGCCGTGGGTCAGTTTGAGGTCTGTCCCGCACACCTTACCGTGGAGCCCAACTGTGAGGCTGCAGGTCCCTGTCCTCTCGCAGAGTTCACTGAAACGTAAGAGGTGAGCCCAACCACACAAGGCCACGTAAGGCCTCTGCGACTCATTGAAGGCCATCGTGTCTTCCCTTGGCCTCCTGGGAACCCCCTGGCCCCAGGATGCAGCTTCGGTAGCCCAGGGCAACCGGCGGAGGGGGGCGGGCGGGGCTGCAGGAGGGTGGAACGCTGAGGTCACAGAGGGTGTGGGTGTGGTCACCTCTGCTGTGACTGAACCAAGGGCGTGGGTGGGGGGCTGGGGGTCCAGGGCAGGGCCCTCAGAGCCCGGTAGGCCCAGGGGGGCGGCGCAAGCACCTAGGCCCAGGCCGAAGAGCGCCTTCTTGGTCTGCGCGGCAGGCCGGCCTCTCGCCTTGCCACTCAGGCCGCCCTCCCTCTTGAAGTGTGTGTGGCACGCGTCCGCGGAGTACACCTCGCTGCACAGGTAGCCGTGGGACTGGGCGTCGTAGCTTCCTGCGAGGCGGCCGGAGGTCCCGCAGGCGGGTGGGTCCCTGGGACAGACGCGCGGAGCGGCTCCTGCCCGGCCCCCCTGAGAACCGTCGCCGTTCCGTAAGGCGGGGCGCCTGCTTCAGAATGTAAATCACGTGTCCGCTCTATGGATACGCTGTTTAGTTTACCAGGCAAGACTTTCTTGGTGAAAGAAGCAGCGTTGGCTTGCATCGTCGAGCAGGCTTCTCATCTGGCTGTGCACTGGTACTCTCTCTCTGGGTGTGCTAGTCCGCAGGGCAGGGCATCCCCTGGGCAGGGTGGAGCGTGATCTCTGCGGCCTCGTCTTGCAGCTCCTTCCTTTCATTCTCAATCATCCTGCCCACAGTGGCCTCCTCTCAGGCCTGCATACTTACAACGGCGCATTGCCCGTGCTGCCCCTCTGCAGGAAGTGTCCCTCTGTTTAGTTTGCAGCTGACTGATGCCGCCTCACCCTTCTCATGTCTTCTCAGGTGTCACTTGGTCAAGAAAGCGTCCCCTTACCCACTCAACTCATCTCGTCTCCCTACCGTAGCTCACGTGACACCACGCACCTCTCGCTTATGGCCGTCATCGCCTTTCGCATCCAGTTTCAGGTAGGTAAGTTTACCCCGTGGCCCGTGAGGAAGAAGAGATCACGCCTGTTTTGCTTACTCTTGATTCCCAGCGACTAGCCCGGTTACTGATAACCTCTGTTAGAGGGAGAAAGGAATGCACCCAATCCCTGGTGAAGCCCCGACCGTTTTCCTTTCTAGTGTCCCTCGTACTCCTCCCTGCCGTCTGTGTCGCCCTTACTCCGCGTCTACCGTTTATGAGTTTACACCTGGGTTACGGTGACTGCTTCGGAGAATCGCATGCCTTTCTACCTCCCTCGCTGCGACCTCTCCTACACCTCCCAGGGCTCTTGGGTTATGCCCTTGCCCTCTTCCGAGCCGTCCGTGGCACCCGCTGTCAACCCCGTACGGCCAAGCTCCTAAGACTGACACTCCAGGCCCTCCGTAATTTGGCTTCAGTTTCACTTTCTAGACGTTTCAAGAAAGAACGGGGTCTAAATATCTGTGCACCTCTGCTCCGTTTCACATCTACCCACGAGGTTAATTTTTTTGTTTCTTCCAGTCCACCTATTTTGCACCTCCGTCTCTGCGAAGACTTCACTGAGAATCCAAGCGATTTCTGGATCCCTTCTCTCCCCTGAAGCTGTAAACAGTTTAACAAGACAGGTGCGGAACTGCCGTAAGGTAATCTACATCTTGTCTCCCTCTCTGGTATCTAACCTCCCTGCGAATGGGGGTACGTCTCCGTGTTCTGTGCGGTTTTCAGCACAGTACTCTCTACACGTAGTGGATATTTGATTTGGTAAGTGACCGAATAAGTGAATGAGTCACCAAGATAAGGGTATTGTCTCATTCTTTCTCGCTTTTTCCACTTCCAAGTTTCTTTAGTTAGTTTCCTCAGACAAAAGGTTTCTTTGTAGCTACACAGTGGCCAGGTCCAGAGAATGTTGCAGATAGCTGCTGAAAACATCCCTCCTCCACTTGAGAATGGCTTGCTCTCCCTCTCAAGCGGAGAGAGCTGGGATTCGATATTTAATTAAGCGCCTCTGTTCACTTGGCATTTAGAGGCACTAGGGGGCGTTAGTGCTCTACACCCGGTGAAATGCCTGTTTCGTTTGTGATTTTCCTTTGTGAAAAACAACTATGCACAGAGTGTTTTGTGCCAATTTTCCATCCTTTTAGATTGACGGAAAGCATTTTACCTACGTAGAAACAGAAAACGAATAGAAAGAGCGTCGCATTGCGTTTAATGAAAGCTTAGGGCGGTCTCGGTGGTACGTTAGTGAAGTTATCTGGGGACACCTTAGCCACGTACATTGTGTTGGAGAGGCACCGAGAATTCATTCAGGAGTTCTCAAAGTTCGAGGACACGGTTGCCTTACACGTAGGCACGGTGGCAGCCGTGGACATGGCAGTGATTTGGAGAATGTTGTACTAGTCGGCTCTCGCTGTGATAATGCTTTGCAACAAATCTCCCCAAAACTCACTTACATAAAGAAGAATCTAGTTTTCTCGGACCTGTGGGCTAGCTGCAGCGGCACTCTTGTAGACCTCTCGATGGCGGGTGTTGCTCCATGCCGTGGGTCAGTTTGAGGTCTGTCCCGCACAACTTACCGTGGAGCCCAACTGTGAGGCTGCAGCTCCCTGTCCTCTCGCAGAGTTCACTGAAACGTAAGAGGTGAGCCCAACCACACAAGGCCACGTAAGGCCTCTGCGACTCATTGAAGGCCATCGTGTCTTCCCTTGGCCTCCTGGGAACCCCCTGGCCCCAGGATGCAGCTTCGGTAGCCCAGGGCAACCGGCGGAGGGGGGCGGGCGGGGCTGCAGGAGGGTGGAACGCGGAGGTCACAGAGGGTGTGGGTGTGGTCACCTCTGCTGTGACTGAACCAAGGGCGTGGGTGGGGGGCTGGGGGTCCAGGGCAGGGCCCTCAGAGCCCGGTAGGCCCAGGGGGGCGGCGCAAGCACCTAGGCCCAGGCCGAAGAGCGCCTTCTTGGTCTGCGCGGCAGGCCGGCCTCTCGCCTTGCCACTCAGGCCGCCCTCCCTCTTGAAGTGTGTGTGGCACGCGTCCGCGGAGTACACCTCGCTGCACAGGTAGCCGTGGGACTGGGCGTCGTAGCTTCCTGCGAGGCGGCCGGAGGTCCCGCAGGCGGGTGGGTCCCTGGGACAGACGCGCGGAGCGGCTCCTGCCCGGCCCCCCTGAGAACCGTCGCCGTTCCGTAAGGCGGGGCGCCTGCTTCAGAATGTAAATCACGTGTCCGCTCTATGGATACGCTGTTTAGTTTACCAGGCAAGACTTTCTTGGTGAAAGAAGCAGCGTTGGCTTGCATCGTCGAGCAGGCTTCTCATCTGGCTGTGCACTGGTACTCTCTCTCTGGGTGTGCTAGTCCGCAGGGCAGGGCATCCCCTGGGCAGGGTGGAGCGTGATCTCTGCGGCCTCGTCTTGCAGCTCCTTCCTTTCATTCTCAATCATCCTGCCCACAGTGGCCTCCTCTCAGGCCTGCATACTTACAACGGCGCATTGCCCGTGCTGCCCCTCTGCAGGAAGTGTCCCTCTGTTTAGTTTGCAGCTGACTGATGCCGCCTCACCCTTCTCATCTCTTCTCAGGTGTCACTTGGTCAAGAAAGCGTCCCCTTACCTACTCAACTCATCTCGTCTCCCTACCGTAGCTCACGTGACACCACGCACCTCTCGCTTATGGCCGTCATCGCCTTTCGCATCCAGTTTCAGGTAGGTAAGTTTACCCCGTGGTCCGTGAGGAAGAAGAGATCACGCCTGTTTTGCTTACTCTTGATTCCCAGCGACTAGCCCGGTTACTGATAACCTCTGTTAGAGGGAGAAAGGAATGCACCCAATCCCTGGTGAAGCCCCGACCGTTTTCCTTTCTAGTGTCCCTCGTACTCCTCCCTGCCGTCTGTGTCGCCCTTACTCCGCGTCTACCGTTTATGAGTTTACACCTGGGTTACGGTGACTGCTTCGGAGAATCGCATGCCTTTCTACCTCCCTCGCTGCGACCTCTCCTACACCTCCCAGGGCTCTTGGGTTATGCCCTTGCCCTCTTCCGAGCCGTCCGTGGCACCCGCTGTCAACCCCGTACGGCCAAGCTCCTAAGACTGACACTCCAGGCCCTCCGTAATTTGGCTTCAGTTTCACTTTCTAGACGTTTCAAGAAAGAACGGGGCCTAAATATCTGTGCACCTCTGCTCCGTTTCATATCTACCCACGAGGTTAATTTTTTTGTTTCTTCCAGTCCACCTATTTTGCACCTCCGTCTCTGCGAAGACTTCACTGAGAATCCAAGCGATTTCTGGATCCCTTCTCTCCCCTGAAGCTGTAAACAGTTTAACAAGACAGGTGCGGAACTGCCGTAAGGTAATCTACATCTTGTCTCCCTCTCTGGTATCTAACCTCCCTGCGAATGGGGGTACGTCTCCGTGTCCTGTGCGGTTTTCAGCACAGTACTCTCTACACGTAGTGGATATTTGATTTGGTAAGTGACCGAATAAGTGAATGAGTCACCAAGATAAGGGTATTGTCTCATTCTTTCTCGCTTTTTCCACTTCCAAGTTTCTTTAGTTAGTTTCCTCAGACAAAAGGTTTCTTTGTAGCTACACAGTGGCCAGGTCCAGAGAATGTTGCAGATAGCTGCTGAAAACATCCCTCCTCCACTTGAGAATGGCTTGCTCTCCCTCTCAAGCGGAGAGAGCTGGGATTCGATATTTAATTAAGCGCCTCTGTTCACTTGGCATTTAGAGGCACTAGGGGGCGTTAGTGCTCTACACCCGGTGAAATGCCTGTTTCGTTTGTGATTTTCCTTTGTGAAAAACAACTATGCACAGAGTGTTTTGTGCCAATTTTCCATCCTTTTAGATTGACGGAAAGCATTTTACCTACGTAGAAACAGAAAACGAATAGAAAGAGCGTCGCATTGCGTTTAATGAAAGCTTAGGGCGGTCTCGGTGGTACGTTAGTGAAGTTATCTGGGGACACCTTAGCCACGTACATTGTGTTGGAGAGGCACCGAGAATTCATTCAGGAGTTCTCAAAGTTCGAGGACACAGTTGCCTTACACGTAGGCACGGTGGCAGCCGTGGACATGGCAGTGATTTGGAGAATGTTGTACTAGTCGGCTCTCGCTGTGATAATGCTTTGCAACAAATCTCCCCAAAACTCACTTACATAAAGAAGAATCTAGTTTTCTCGGACCTGTGGGCTAGCTGCAGCGGCTCTCTTGTAGACCTCTCGATGGCGGGTGTTGCTCCATGCCGTGGGTCAGTTTGAGGTCTGTCCCGCACACCTTACCGTGGAGCCCAACTGTGAGGCTGCAGGTCCCTGTCCTCTCGCAGAGTTCACTGAAACGTAAGAGGTGAGCCCAACCACACAAGGCCACGTAAGGCCTCTGCGACTCATTGAAGGCCATCGTGTCTTCCCTTGGCCTCCTGGGAACCCCCTGGCCCCAGGATGCAGCTTCGGTAGCCCAGGGCAACCGGCGGAGGGGGGCGGGCGGGGCTGCAGGAGGGTGGAACGCTGAGGTCACAGAGGGTGTGGGTGTGGTCACCTCTGCTGTGACTGAACCAAGGGCGTGGGTGGGGGGCTGGGGGTCCAGGGCAGGGCCCTCAGAGCCCGGTAGGCCCAGGGGGGCGGCGCAAGCACCTAGGCCCAGGCCGAAGAGCGCCTTCTTGGTCTGCGCGGCAGGCCGGCCTCTCGCCTTGCCACTCAGGCCGCCCTCCCTCTTGAAGTGTGTGTGGCACGCGTCCGCGGAGTACACCTCGCTGCACAGGTAGCCGTGGGACTGGGCGTCGTAGCTTCCTGCGAGGCGGCCGGAGGTCCCGCAGGCGGGTGGGTCCCTGGGACAGACGCGCGGAGCGGCTCCTGCCCGGCCCCCCTGAGAACCGTCGCCGTTCCGTAAGGCGGGGCGCCTGCTTCAGAATGTAAATCACGTGTCCGCTCTATGGATACGCTGTTTAGTTTACCAGGCAAGACTTTCTTGGTGAAAGAAGCAGCGTTGGCTTGCATCGTCGAGCAGGCTTCTCATCTGGCTGTGCACTGGTACTCTCTCTCTGGGTGTGCTAGTCCGCAGGGCAGGGCATCCCCTGGGCAGGGTGGAGCGTGATCTCTGCGGCCTCGTCTTGCAGCTCCTTCCTTTCATTCTCAATCATCCTGCCCACAGTGGCCTCCTCTCAGGCCTGCATACTTACAACGGCGCATTGCCCGTGCTGCCCCTCTGCAGGAAGTGTCCCTCTGTTTAGTTTGCAGCTGACTGATGCCGCCTCACCCTTCTCATGTCTTCTCAGGTGTCACTTGGTCAAGAAAGTGTCCCCTTACCCACTCAACTCATCTCGTCTCCCTACCGTAGCTCACGTGACACCACGCACCTCTCGCTTATGGCCGTCATCGCCTTTCGCATCCAGTTTCAGGTAGGTAAGTTTACCCCGTGGCCCGTGAGGAAGAAGAGATCACGCCTGTTTTGCTTACTCTTGATTCCCAGCGACTAGCCCGGTTACTGATAACCTCTGTTAGAGGGAGAAAGGAATGCACCCAATCCCTGGTGAAGCCCCGACCGTTTTCCTTTCTAGTGTCCCTCGTACTCCTCCCTGCCGTCTGTGTCGCCCTTACTCCGCGTCTACCGTTTATGAGTTTACACCTGGGTTACGGTGACTGCTTCGGAGAATCGCATGCCTTTCTACCTCCCTCGCTGCGACCTCTCCTACACCTCCCAGGGCTCTTGGGTTATGCCCTTGCCCTCTTCCGAGCCGTCCGTGGCACCCGCTGTCAACCCCGTACGGCCAAGCTCCTAAGACTGACACTCCAGGCCCTCCGTAATTTGGCTTCAGTTTCACTTTCTAGACGTTTCAAGAAAGAACGGGGTCTAAATATCTGTGCACCTCTGCTCCGTTTCACATCTACCCACGAGGTTAATTTTTTTGTTTCTTCCAGTCCACCTATTTTGCACCTCCGTCTCTGCGAAGACTTCACTGAGAATCCAAGCGATTTCTGGATCCCTTCTCTCCCCTGAAGCTGTAAACAGTTTAACAAGACAGGTGCGGAACTGCCGTAAGGTAATCTACATCTTGTCTCCCTCTCTGGTATCTAACCTCCCTGCGAATGGGGGTACGTCTCCGTGTTCTGTGCGGTTTTCAGCACAGTACTCTCTACACGTAGTGGATATTTGATTTGGTAAGTGACCGAATAAGTGAATGAGTCACCAAGATAAGGGTATTGTCTCATTCTTTCTCGCTTTTTCCACTTCCAAGTTTCTTTAGTTAGTTTCCTCAGACAAAAGGTTTCTTTGTAGCTACACAGTGGCCAGGTCCAGAGAATGTTGCAGATAGCTGCTGAAAACATCCCTCCTCCACTTGAGAATGGCTTGCTCTCCCTCTCAAGCGGAGAGAGCTGGGATTCGATATTTAATTAAGCGCCTCTGTTCACTTGGCATTTAGAGGCACTAGGGGGCGTTAGTGCTCTACACCCGGTGAAATGCCTGTTTCGTTTGTGATTTTCCTTTGTGAAAAACAACTATGCACAGAGTGTTTTGTGCCAATTTTCCATCCTTTTAGATTGACGGAAAGCATTTTACCTACGTAGAAACAGAAAACGAATAGAAAGAGCGTCGCATTGCGTTTAATGAAAGCTTAGGGCGGTCTCGGTGGTACGTTAGTGAAGTTATCTGGGGACACCTTAGCCACGTACATTGTGTTGGAGAGGCACCGAGAATTCATTCAGGAGTTCTCAAAGTTCGAGGACACGGTTGCCTTACACGTAGGCACGGTGGCAGCCGTGGACATGGCAGTGATTTGGAGAATGTTGTACTAGTCGGCTCTCGCTGTGATAATGCTTTGCAACAAATCTCCCCAAAACTCACTTACATAAAGAAGAATCTAGTTTTCTCGGACCTGTGGGCTAGCTGCAGCGGCACTCTTGTAGACCTCTCGATGGCGGGTGTTGCTCCATGCCGTGGGTCAGTTTGAGGTCTGTCCCGCACAACTTACCGTGGAGCCCAACTGTGAGGCTGCAGCTCCCTGTCCTCTCGCAGAGTTCACTGAAACGTAAGAGGTGAGCCCAACCACACAAGGCCACGTAAGGCCTCTGCGACTCATTGAAGGCCATCGTGTCTTCCCTTGGCCTCCTGGGAACCCCCTGGCCCCAGGATGCAGCTTCGGTAGCCCAGGGCAACCGGCGGAGGGGGGCGGGCGGGGCTGCAGGAGGGTGGAACGCGGAGGTCACAGAGGGTGTGGGTGTGGTCACCTCTGCTGTGACTGAACCAAGGGCGTGGGTGGGGGGCTGGGGGTCCAGGGCAGGGCCCTCAGAGCCCGGTAGGCCCAGGGGGGCGGCGCAAGCACCTAGGCCCAGGCCGAAGAGCGCCTTCTTGGTCTGCGCGGCAGGCCGGCCTCTCGCCTTGCCACTCAGGCCGCCCTCCCTCTTGAAGTGTGTGTGGCACGCGTCCGCGGAGTACACCTCGCTGCACAGGTAGCCGTGGGACTGGGCGTCGTAGCTTCCTGCGAGGCGGCCGGAGGTCCCGCAGGCGGGTGGGTCCCTGGGACAGACGCGCGGAGCGGCTCCTGCCCGGCCCCCCTGAGAACCGTCGCCGTTCCGTAAGGCGGGGCGCCTGCTTCAGAATGTAAATCACGTGTCCGCTCTATGGATACGCTGTTTAGTTTACCAGGCAAGACTTTCTTGGTGAAAGAAGCAGCGTTGGCTTGCATCGTCGAGCAGGCTTCTCATCTGGCTGTGCACTGGTACTCTCTCTCTGGGTGTGCTAGTCCGCAGGGCAGGGCATCCCCTGGGCAGGGTGGAGCGTGATCTCTGCGGCCTCGTCTTGCAGCTCCTTCCTTTCATTCTCAATCATCCTGCCCACAGTGGCCTCCTCTCAGGCCTGCATACTTACAACGGCGCATTGCCCGTGCTGCCCCTCTGCAGGAAGTGTCCCTCTGTTTAGTTTGCAGCTGACTGATGCCGCCTCACCCTTCTCATCTCTTCTCAGGTGTCACTTGGTCAAGAAAGCGTCCCCTTACCTACTCAACTCATCTCGTCTCCCTACCGTAGCTCACGTGACACCACGCACCTCTCGCTTATGGCCGTCATCGCCTTTCGCATCCAGTTTCAGGTAGGTAAGTTTACCCCGTGGTCCGTGAGGAAGAAGAGATCACGCCTGTTTTGCTTACTCTTGATTCCCAGCGACTAGCCCGGTTACTGATAACCTCTGTTAGAGGGAGAAAGGAATGCACCCAATCCCTGGTGAAGCCCCGACCGTTTTCCTTTCTAGTGTCCCTCGTACTCCTCCCTGCCGTCTGTGTCGCCCTTACTCCGCGTCTACCGTTTATGAGTTTACACCTGGGTTACGGTGACTGCTTCGGAGAATCGCATGCCTTTCTACCTCCCTCGCTGCGACCTCTCCTACACCTCCCAGGGCTCTTGGGTTATGCCCTTGCCCTCTTCCGAGCCGTCCGTGGCACCCGCTGTCAACCCCGTACGGCCAAGCTCCTAAGACTGACACTCCAGGCCCTCCGTAATTTGGCTTCAGTTTCACTTTCTAGACGTTTCAAGAAAGAACGGGGTCTAAATATCTGTGCACCTCTGCTCCGTTTCATATCTACCCACGAGGTTAATTTTTTTGTTTCTTCCAGTCCACCTATTTTGCACCTCCGTCTCTGCGAAGACTTCACTGAGAATCCAAGCGATTTCTGGATCCCTTCTCTCCCCTGAAGCTGTAAACAGTTTAACAAGACAGGTGCGGAACTGCCGTAAGGTAATCTACATCTTGTCTCCCTCTCTGGTATCTAACCTCCCGGCGAATGGGGGTACGTCTCCGTGTTCTGTGCGGTTTTCAGCACAGTACTCTCTACACGTAGTGGATATTTGATTTGGTAAGTGACCGAATAAGTGAATGAGTCACCAAGATAAGGGTATTGTCTCATTCTTTCTCGCTTTTTCCACTTCCAAGTTTCTTTAGTTAGTTTCCTCAGACAAAAGGTTTCTTTGTAGCTACACAGTGGCCAGGTCCAGAGAATGTTGCAGATAGCTGCTGAAAACATCCCTCCTCCACTTGAGAATGGCTTGCTCTCCCTCTCAAGCGGAGAGAGCTGGGATTCGATATTTAATTAAGCGCCTCTGTTCACTTGGCATTTAGAGGCACTAGGGGGCGTTAGTGCTCTACACCCGGTGAAATGCCTGTTTCGTTTGTGATTTTCCTTTGTGAAAAACAACTATGCACAGAGTGTTTTGTGCCAATTTTCCATCCTTTTAGATTGACGGAAAGCATTTTACCTACGTAGAAACAGAAAACGAATAGAAAGAGCGTCGCATTGCGCTTACTGAAAGCTTAGGGCGGTCTCGGTGGTACGTTAGTGAAGTTATCTGGGGACACCTTAGCCACGTACATTGTGTTGGAGAGGCACCGAGAATTCATTCAGGAGTTCTCAAAGTTCGAGGACACAGTTGCCTTACACGTAGGCACGGTGGCAGCCGTGGACATGGCAGTGATTTGGAGAATGTTGTACTAGTCGGCTCTCGCTGTGATAATGCTTTGCAACAAATCTCCCCAAAACTCACTTACATAAAGAAGAATCTAGTTTTCTCGGACCTGTGGGCTAGCTGCAGCGGCTCTCTTGTAGACCTCTCGATGGCGGGTGTTGCTCCATGCCGTGGGTCAGTTTGAGGTCTGTCCCGCACACCTTACCGTGGAGCCCAACTGTGAGGCTGCAGCTCCCTGTCCTCTCGCAGAGTTCACTGAAACGTAAGAGGTGAGCCCAACCACACAAGGCCACGTAAGGCCTCTGCGACTCATTGAAGGCCATCGTGTCTTCCCTTGGCCTCCTGGGAACCCCCTGGCCCCAGGATGCAGCTTCGGTAGCCCAGGGCAACCGGCGGAGGGGGGCGGGCGGGGCTGCAGGAGGGTGGAACGCTGAGGTCACAGAGGGTGTGGGTGTGGCCACCTCTGCTGTGACTGAACCAAGGGCGTGGGTGGGGGACTGGGGGTCCAGGGCAGGGCCCTCAGAGCCCGGTAGGCCCAGGGGGGCGGCGCAAGCACCTAGGCCCAGGCCGAAGAGCGCCTTCTTGGTCTGCGCGGCAGGCCGGCCTCTCGCCTTGCCACTCAGGCCGCCCTCCCTCTTGAAGTGTGTGTGGCACGCGTCCGCGGAGTACACCTCGCTGCACAGGTAGCCGTGGGACTGGGCGTCGTAGCTTCCTGCGAGGCGGCCGGAGGTCCCGCAGGCGGGTGGGTCCCTGGGACAGACGCGCGGAGCGGCTCCTGCCCGGCCCCCCTGAGAACCGTCGCCGTTCCGTAAGGCGGGGCGCCTGCTTCAGAATGTAAATCACGTGTCCACTCTATGGATACGCTGTTTAGTTTACCAGGCAAGACTTTCTTGGTGAAAGAAGCAGCGTTGGCTTGCATCCTCGAGCAGGCTTGTCATCTGGCTGTGCACTGGTACTCTCTCTCTGGGTGTGCTAGTCCGCAGGGCAGGGCATCCCCTGGGCAGGGTGGAGCGTGATCTCTGCGGCCTCGTCTTGCAGCTCCTTCCTTTCATTCTCAATCATCCTGCCCACAGTGGCCTCCTCTCAGGCCTGCATACTTACAACGGCGCATTGCCCGTGCTGCCCCTCTGCAGGAAGTGTCCCTCTGTTTAGTTTGCAGCTGACTGATGCCGCCTCACCCTTCTCATCTCTTCTCAGGTGTCACTTGGTCAAGAAAGCGTCCCCTTACCCACTCAACTCATCTCGTCTCCCTACCGTAGCTCACGTGACACCACGCACCTCTCGCTTATGGCCGTCATCGCCTTTCGCATCCAGTTTCAGGTAGGTAAGTTTACCCCGTGGCCCGTGAGGAAGAAGAGATCACGCCTGTTTTGCTTACTCTTGATTCCCAGCGACTAGCCCGGTTACTGATAACCTCTGTTAGAGGGAGAAAGGAATGCACCCAATCCCTGGTGAAGCCCCGACCGTTTTCCTTTCTAGTGTCCCTCGTACTCCTCCCTGCCGTCTGTGTCGCCCTTACTCCGCGTCTACCGTTTATGAGTTTACACCTGGGTTACGGTGACTGCTTCGGAGAATCGCATGCCTTTCTACCTCCCTCGCTGCGACCTCTCCTACACCTCCCAGGGCTCTTGGGTTATGCCCTTGCCCTCTTCCGAGCCGTCCGTGGCACCCGCTGTCAACCCCGTACGGCCAAGCTCCTAAGACTGACACTCCAGGCCCTCCGTAATTTGGCTTCAGTTTCACTTTCTAGACGTTTCAAGAAAGAACGGGGTCTAAATATCTGTGCACCTCTGCTCCGTTTCACATCTACCCACGAGGTTAATTTTTTTGTTTCTTCCAGTCCACCTATTTTGCACCTCCGTCTCTGCGAAGACTTCACTGAGAATCCAAGCGATTTCTGGATCCCTTCTCTCCCCTGAAGCTGTAAACAGTTTAACAAGACAGGTGCGGAACTGCCGTAAGGTAATCTACATCTTGTCTCCCTCTCTGGTATCTAACCTCCCTGCGAATGGGGGTACGTCTCCGTGTTCTGTGCGGTTTTCAGCACAGTACTCTCTACACGTAGTGGATATTTGATTTGGTAAGTGACCGAATAAGTGAATGAGTCACCAAGATAAGGGTATTGTCTCATTCTTTCTCGCTTTTTCCACTTCCAAGTTTCTTTAGTTAGTTTCCTCAGACAAAAGGTTTCTTTGTAGCTACACAGTGGCCAGGTCCAGAGAATGTTGCAGATAGCTGCTGAAAACATCCCTCCTCCACTTGAGAATGGCTTGCTCTCCCTCTCAAGCGGAGAGAGCTGGGATTCGATATTTAATTAAGCGCCTCTGTTCACTTGGCATTTAGAGGCACTAGGGGGCGTTAGTGCTCTACACCCGGTGAAATGCCTGTTTCGTTTGTGATTTTCCTTTGTGAAAAACAACTATGCACAGAGTGTTTTGTGCCAATTTTCCATCCTTTTAGATTGACGGAAAGCATTTTACCTACGTAGAAACAGAAAACGAATAGAAAGAGCGTCGCATTGCGTTTAATGAAAGCTTAGGGCGGTCTCGGTGGTACGTTAGTGAAGTTATCTGGGGACACCTTAGCCACGTACATTGTGTTGGAGAGGCACCGAGAATTCATTCAGGAGTTCTCAAAGTTCGAGGACACGGTTGCCTTACACGTAGGCACGGTGGCAGCCGTGGACATGGCAGTGATTTGGAGAATGTTGTACTAGTCGGCTCTCGCTGTGATAATGCTTTGCAACAAATCTCCCCAAAACTCACTTACATAAAGAAGAATCTAGTTTTCTCGGACCTGTGGGCTAGCTGCAGCGGCACTCTTGTAGACCTCTCGATGGCGGGTGTTGCTCCATGCCGTGGGTCAGTTTGAGGTCTGTCCCGCACAACTTACCGTGGAGCCCAACTGTGAGGCTGCAGCTCCCTGTCCTCTCGCAGAGTTCACTGAAACGTAAGAGGTGAGCCCAACCACACAAGGCCACGTAAGGCCTCTGCGACTCATTGAAGGCCATCGTGTCTTCCCTTGGCCTCCTGGGAACCCCCTGGCCCCAGGATGCAGCTTCGGTAGCCCAGGGCAACCGGCGGAGGGGGGCGGGCGGGGCTGCAGGAGGGTGGAACGCGGAGGTCACAGAGGGTGTGGGTGTGGTCACCTCTGCTGTGACTGAACCAAGGGCGTGGGTGGGGGGCTGGGGGTCCAGGGCAGGGCCCTCAGAGCCCGGTAGGCCCAGGGGGGCGGCGCAAGCACCTAGGCCCAGGCCGAAGAGCGCCTTCTTGGTCTGCGCGGCAGGCCGGCCTCTCGCCTTGCCACTCAGGCCGCCCTCCCTCTTGAAGTGTGTGTAGCACGCGTCCGCGGAGTACACCTCGCTGCACAGGTAGCCGTGGGACTGGGCGTCGTAGCTTCCTGCGAGGCGGCCGGAGGTCCCGCAGGCGGGTGGGTCCCTGGGACAGACGCGCGGAGCGGCTCCTGCCCGGCCCCCCTGAGAACCGTCGCCGTTCCGTAAGGCGGGGCGCCTGCTTCAGAATGTAAATCACGTGTCCGCTCTATGGATACGCTGTTTAGTTTACCAGGCAAGACTTTCTTGGTGAAAGAAGCAGCGTTGGCTTGCATCGTCGAGCAGGCTTCTCATCTGGCTGTGCACTGGTACTCTCTCTCTGGGTGTGCTAGTCCGCAGGGCAGGGCATCCCCTGGGCAGGGTGGAGCGTGATCTCTGCGGCCTCGTCTTGCAGCTCCTTCCTTTCATTCTCAATCATCCTGCCCACAGTGGCCTCCTCTCAGGCCTGCATACTTACAACGGCGCATTGCCCGTGCTGCCCCTCTGCAGGAAGTGTCCCTCTGTTTAGTTTGCAGCTGACTGATGCCGCCTCACCCTTCTCATCTCTTCTCAGGTGTCACTTGGTCAAGAAAGCGTCCCCTTACCTACTCAACTCATCTCGTCTCCCTACCGTAGCTCACGTGACACCACGCACCTCTCGCTTATGGCCGTCATCGCCTTTCGCATCCAGTTTCAGGTAGGTAAGTTTACCCCGTGGTCCGTGAGGAAGAAGAGATCACGCCTGTTTTGCTTACTCTTGATTCCCAGCGACTAGCCCGGTTACTGATAACCTCTGTTAGAGGGAGAAAGGAATGCACCCAATCCCTGGTGAAGCCCCGACCGTTTTCCTTTCTAGTGTCCCTCGTACTCCTCCCTGCCGTCTGTGTCGCCCTTACTCCGCGTCTACCGTTTATGAGTTTACACCTGGGTTACGGTGACTGCTTCGGAGAATCGCATGCCTTTCTACCTCCCTCGCTGCGACCTCTCCTACACCTCCCAGGGCTCTTGGGTTATGCCCTTGCCCTCTTCCGAGCCGTCCGTGGCACCCGCTGTCAACCCCGTACGGCCAAGCTCCTAAGACTGACACTCCAGGCCCTCCGTAATTTGGCTTCAGTTTCACTTTCTAGACGTTTCAAGAAAGAACGGGGCCTAAATATCTGTGCACCTCTGCTCCGTTTCATATCTACCCACGAGGTTAATTTTTTTGTTTCTTCCAGTCCACCTATTTTGCACCTCCGTCTCTGCGAAGACTTCACTGAGAATCCAAGCGATTTCTGGATCCCTTCTCTCCCCTGAAGCTGTAAACAGTTTAACAAGACAGGTGCGGAACTGCCGTAAGGTAATCTACATCTTGTCTCCCTCTCTGGTATCTAACCTCCCTGCGAATGGGGGTACGTCTCCGTGTCCTGTGCGGTTTTCAGCACAGTACTCTCTACACGTAGTGGATATTTGATTTGGTAAGTGACCGAATAAGTGAATGAGTCACCAAGATAAGGGTATTGTCTCATTCTTTCTCGCTTTTTCCACTTCCAAGTTTCTTTAGTTAGTTTCCTCAGACAAAAGGTTTCTTTGTAGCTACACAGTGGCCAGGTCCAGAGAATGTTGCAGATAGCTGCTGAAAACATCCCTCCTCCACTTGAGAATGGCTTGCTCTCCCTCTCAAGCGGAGAGAGCTGGGATTCGATATTTAATTAAGCGCCTCTGTTCACTTGGCATTTAGAGGCACTAGGGGGCGTTAGTGCTCTACACCCGGTGAAATGCCTGTTTCGTTTGTGATTTTCCTTTGTGAAAAACAACTATGCACAGAGTGTTTTGTGCCAATTTTCCATCCTTTTAGATTGACGGAAAGCATTTTACCTACGTAGAAACAGAAAACGAATAGAAAGAGCGTCGCATTGCGTTTAATGAAAGCTTAGGGCGGTCTCGGTGGTACGTTAGTGAAGTTATCTGGGGACACCTTAGCCACGTACATTGTGTTGGAGAGGCACCGAGAATTCATTCAGGAGTTCTCAAAGTTCGAGGACACAGTTGCCTTACACGTAGGCACGGTGGCAGCCGTGGACATGGCAGTGATTTGGAGAATGTTGTACTAGTCGGCTCTCGCTGTGATAATGCTTTGCAACAAATCTCCCCAAAACTCACTTACATAAAGAAGAATCTAGTTTTCTCGGACCTGTGGGCTAGCTGCAGCGGCTCTCTTGTAGACCTCTCGATGGCGGGTGTTGCTCCATGCCGTGGGTCAGTTTGAGGTCTGTCCCGCACACCTTACCGTGGAGCCCAACTGTGAGGCTGCAGGTCCCTGTCCTCTCGCAGAGTTCACTGAAACGTAAGAGGTGAGCCCAACCACACAAGGCCACGTAAGGCCTCTGCGACTCATTGAAGGCCATCGTGTCTTCCCTTGGCCTCCTGGGAACCCCCTGGCCCCAGGATGCAGCTTCGGTAGCCCAGGGCAACCGGCGGAGGGGGGCGGGCGGGGCTGCAGGAGGGTGGAACGCTGAGGTCACAGAGGGTGTGGGTGTGGTCACCTCTGCTGTGACTGAACCAAGGGCGTGGGTGGGGGGCTGGGGGTCCAGGGCAGGGCCCTCAGAGCCCGGTAGGCCCAGGGGGGCGGCGCAAGCACCTAGGCCCAGGCCGAAGAGCGCCTTCTTGGTCTGCGCGGCAGGCCGGCCTCTCGCCTTGCCACTCAGGCCGCCCTCCCTCTTGAAGTGTGTGTGGCACGCGTCCGCGGAGTACACCTCGCTGCACAGGTAGCCGTGGGACTGGGCGTCGTAGCTTCCTGCGAGGCGGCCGGAGGTCCCGCAGGCGGGTGGGTCCCTGGGACAGACGCGCGGAGCGGCTCCTGCCCGGCCCCCCTGAGAACCGTCGCCGTTCCGTAAGGCGGGGCGCCTGCTTCAGAATGTAAATCACGTGTCCGCTCTATGGATACGCTGTTTAGTTTACCAGGCAAGACTTTCTTGGTGAAAGAAGCAGCGTTGGCTTGCATCGTCGAGCAGGCTTCTCATCTGGCTGTGCACTGGTACTCTCTCTCTGGGTGTGCTAGTCCGCAGGGCAGGGCATCCCCTGGGCAGGGTGGAGCGTGATCTCTGCGGCCTCGTCTTGCAGCTCCTTCCTTTCATTCTCAATCATCCTGCCCACAGTGGCCTCCTCTCAGGCCTGCATACTTACAACGGCGCATTGCCCGTGCTGCCCCTCTGCAGGAAGTGTCCCTCTGTTTAGTTTGCAGCTGACTGATGCCGCCTCACCCTTCTCATCTCTTCTCAGGTGTCACTTGGTCAAGAAAGCGTCCCCTTACCTACTCAACTCATCTCGTCTCCCTACCGTAGCTCACGTGACACCACGCACCTCTCGCTTATGGCCGTCATCGCCTTTCGCATCCAGTTTCAGGTAGGTAAGTTTACCCCGTGGTCCGTGAGGAAGAAGAGATCACGCCTGTTTTGCTTACTCTTGATTCCCAGCGACTAGCCCGGTTACTGATAACCTCTGTTAGAAGGAGAAAGGAATGCACCCAATCCCTGGTGAAGCCCCGACCGTTTTCCTTTCTAGTGTCCCTCGTACTCCTCCCTGCCGTCTGTGTCGCCCTTACTCCGCGTCTACCGTTTATGAGTTTACACCTGGGTTACGGTGACTGCTTCGGAGAATCGCATGCCTTTCTACCTCCCTCGCTGCGACCTCTCCTACACCTCCCAGGGCTCTTGGGTTATGCCCTTGCCCTCTTCCGAGCCGTCCGTGGCACCCGCTGTCAACCCCGTACGGCCAGGCTCCTAAGACTGACACTCCAGGCCCTCCGTAATTTGGCTTCAGTTTCACTTTCTAGACGTTTCAAGAAAGAACGGGGTCTAAATATCTGGGCACCTCTGCTCCGTTTCATATCTACCCACGAGGTTAATTTTTTTGTTTCTTCCAGTCCACCTATTTTGCACCTCCGTCTCTGCGAAGACTTCACTGAGAATCCAAGCGATTTCTGGATCCCTTCTCTCCCCTGAAGCTGTAAACAGTTTAACAAGACAGGTGCGGAACTGCCGTAAGGTAATCTACATCTTGTCTCCCTCTCTGGTATCTAACCTCCCTGCGAATGGGGGTACGTCTCCGTGTTCTGTGCGGTTTTCAGCACAGTACTCTCTACACGTAGTGGATATTTGATTTGGTAAGTGACCGAATAAGTGAATGAGTCACCAAGATAAGGGTATTGTCTCATTCTTTCTCGCTTTTTCCACTTCCAAGTTTCTTTAGTTAGTTTCCTCAGACAAAAGGTTTCTTTGTAGCTACACAGTGGCCAGGTCCAGAGAATGTTGCAGATAGCTGCTGAAAACATCCCTCCTCCACTTGAGAATGGCTTGCTCTCCCTCTCAAGCGGAGAGAGCTGGGATTCGATATTTAATTAAGCGCCTCTGTTCACTTGGCATTTAGAGGCACTAGGGGGCGTTAGTGCTCTACACCCGGTGAAATGCCTGTTTCG
Source organism: Leucopleurus acutus (assembly GCF_964270905.1). Taxonomy (NCBI): domain Eukaryota; kingdom Metazoa; phylum Chordata; class Mammalia; order Artiodactyla; family Delphinidae; genus Leucopleurus; species Leucopleurus acutus. The sequence goes on along the minus strand of NC_139143.1, from coordinate 34,125,987 downwards.
TTTGTGATTTTCCTTTGTGAAAAACAACTATGCACAGAGTGTTTTGTGCCAATTTTCCATCCTTTTAGATTGACGGAAAGCATTTTACCTACGTAGAAACAGAAAACGAATAGAAAGAGCGTCGCATTGCGTTTAATGAAAGCTTAGGG